>NC_091495.1:10000-187622 GCF_947461875.1 Haliaeetus albicilla | reverse complement strand
ATCTGAGCCCCGGCAGCCCCCTATGACCCCTGTCCCGGCTCCCCCCCCCCCCAACCCCCCGCAATCCTCATGCGAGCCCTCGCACGAGCGTTTGCATGGGGGCCGCCTGCAGCTGCAGGAGGAGTGGCACGTCGTGGCGCTGGCTGTGGACAGACTTTTCCTTTGGGCTTTCCTGGTGCTGACGGGCGGCTGTGCCCTCGGCACCGGCCTGGACGCCGCCCTGCACCGGCCCCCCCCGCGCCCCTTCCCCTGAGACCCCCCCTGGACACCCAGCATCATCGTCGTCCCCCCCGAAACGGAGAGTCCCCGGCGGCCGTGGCCCTCAAAAAGTGTCAATAAAAGGGAAAAGATTCAACAAAACTTGTATTATGTGTCGGGGGGGGCATCTGGACACCTGGGTCCCCTCTGGGGGGGGGGGACAAGGGGGGGGGGCAGGCACCTGGGTCCCCCATCCCGGTGCACACTGGGAAGAGAGACCTTTGCCCAGCGGAGGCGAAGGGGGGGGACACGGCAGGGGGAGACATGGCGTCAGCGCATGGGGGGGCCATGGAATACCGAATCCGTCCCTGTGCTGCCTCTGACTGCCCCCAGCTCCTGGGAATGATCCGGGTACGGGGGGGGGGGGCCCAGGGGAGACACCCCCCCCCCCAAGAGGTGACACCCAGGAGTTTGGGGGGGACATGCAGCGTCTGGCACAGCCCAACCCCCCCTTGCCCCCCCCAGGCTCTGGCCGAGTTCGAGGAGATGCCGGAGCAAGTGGCCATTGGGGTGCCAGGTGAGCGTGACCTCTGTCCCCCCCCAATGACCTTTGCCCCCTCCCTGTGACCCCACTGACCCCTGTGACACCCCCACACCCCCCCCGTGACCCCCCCAGAGCTCATGGCTGGTGGCTTCTCGGGGACCCCCCTGTACCGGTGTCTGGTGGCTGAAGGTCCCGGTGAGAGATCAGGGGGACGCCCCCCCCCCCCCAGACCCCGACACCCTGCCCAAATCCCACTCTGAGCCCCCCCCCAGACCCCCCAAATCACCTCTGGGATTCTGATACCTCCCCAAGACCCCCCAAATCCCTCCCAGACACCCCCTCCCGACTCCTAGAACCCCCAAATCTCCCCCGACCCCCCCCTGACCTCCTGGGACGCCAAAACCCCTCAAGACGCCCCCCCCCAAATTCCCCCAGGGCTCCCCCAAGCTCTCCTGGGACCACCAGATACCCCCAGGACCCCCCCCAAATCCTCTCTGGGACCCCAATACACCCCCAAGGCCCCCCCAAATCCCTCCCAGATCCTTCCTGGGATCCCAAGACCCCCCCCAGACCCACCCCCCAAACCCTGATACCACCCAAATCCCCCCTGCTCCCCCCCCTAAATCCCTCCCAGACCCCTCCTGGGACCCCAAGACCCCCCCCAAATCCCCTCTGGATCCCTCCAGTGCCCTCCCAGGCACCCCATAACCCCCCCGGCCCCCCCTGACGCCTGGCCCAGGGGGGTCCTGCTGGGGTACGGCCTCTTCTTTGTCACCCACAGCACCCGCTGGGGGCCCAGCCTCTACCTGGAGGACCTGTACGTCGCCCCCCCACACCGCGGTAGGGACCCCGGCGTCCGGGTGACCCCCCCCATCCCCCCGGGGTGGGGACACCCCGATTTATGGTGTGTGTGTGTGTCCCCAAAGGGAAAGGCATCGGGTCCCAGCTGCTGAGTAAAATTGTGGAGGTAAAAATCTCCCCAGGCATCCAGGGGGGACACGACACACCCAAGGGTGAGGGGGGACCCCAGGCATTTGGGGGGGGACCCCAGTGTTTGCGGGGGGGACACCCAGGGGCCCATGAAGGACCCGAGGCGAGGGGTGGGACACCGCAGGCATTTGGGGGGACACCCGGCATTCTGGGGGGGCGTCCAGGAGGGACCCAAGGGTGGGGGGAACCCAGTATTTGGGGGGAGGGACCCAAGGTTGGGGGGACACCCAGACGTGCGGGCCCCCCCGCAGGCGGGGGTGGAGGCCGGCTGCCGCCGGCTGCGGCTGTCGGTGCTGGACTGGAACGAGACGGCCCGCCATTTCTACGGGGCGCGGGGGGGGCAGGAGGAGACCCCCGGGGGGTGGGACGGCGGCGGCCCCCGCTGCTTCGTCTTCCGCGGGGAGGCCCTCACCGCCCTGGCCGGGCCCCCCCCCGGTGTCGGCCCGGCCCGGCCCCAAGGACCCTGACGTCCCGGAGGGGGGGGGAAGGACGGACAGACGGACAGCCGGCCGTGCGGGCCCCCCCGCAGCCATCGAATAAAGCCCGGACCGCACCGGCTGTCACGTGGTCCGCGCCACCTCGGGGGGGATGTATCCCATGCTCCCCCGCGCCGGGGAAAGGGGGGGGTGTATCCCATGATCCCGCCCGATCCCGGGGTGGGAGGGGCCCTGCGCTCCCGTCTCCGCGGCGACCGCGCGGCGGCCAGGCGCGGGGCGGGGCTTCCGGCGGGGGGGCGGGGTCTCGGCCGGCGCGGGGCGGGGCCTCGCCGGGACAGAGGCGCGCCCCCTCGGCGGCTCCGCCCCCTTCCCCGCCCCGCCGCGGCGCCCGGTGATGACGCCATCGGGCGGCGCCGGTGGCTGCGGGGAGGCGGCGGTGGAGGGAGCCCGAGAGAGGCCGCCGCGCTCCCGGGGGTGAGCGGGGACCCGCCCCCCCCCCCCCCCGCGACCCCCCCCTCCCTCCCCGGCACCGGGGGGGCCTCGATGGGGGCTGCGAGGGGGCGGCCGGCACCGGGAGGGGGGCTCGGGGGGGAATAACGGGGGCCCGAGGCCGGGGAACGGGGCCTTGGGGGGGGGGGGACGGGGCTTCGGGGGGCTCGGGGGGGGGCAGCGGGGGCGCCTGGAGGCCGGAACGGGGCGCCTGGGGGGGTGTAGCGGGGATTTGGGGGGAGGGGGGTGCCGGGGGGTAACGGGGCGCTGGGGCCCCCCCGGCCCCGCCCTGTCGTCCCCCCCCCCAGGCGCTCGGAGCCATGAAGGAGGCGCTGGCGGCCCGTCAGCTGTGGGGGGGGGGGGCCGGGGGGGCCGCGGGAGGGACCCCCCCGCCGCGATCCCCCGTGGGGGGGTCCGGCGCAGCCCCCCCCCCCCGTCCCCCGGCGCCGCCCGCCGCCCCCCCCCCCCGCCCTGGGGCCCCGCGGCCGGTTCGGATGAGGAGGAGGAGGAGGAAGAAGAGGAAGGGGGCCCCGGGGGGGGTCGGCGCTGGGCCCCCCCGAAGTGGGGCCCCCCCCGGGGCACCGCCCTGGCCCCCCCCCGCCGGCGGGCCCCCCCCCGGCGCCGGCTGCGGGCGCTGCGGGCCCTGCGGATGCTGCTCTATGCCAAGGGGGGCGCCTGGGCCTTCCCCTGGAAGCGGGGGGCCCGGCGGAGGGGGGGGCCCCGCCGCAGGCCCCCCCCCTCGCTCTCCCCCGATGAGGAGGAGCGGGGGGGGCCCCCGGCCCCGCCCCCCCCTCCTGAGGTGCTGCCCCCTCCCCGCCTCCCACCCCCCCCCCTTGCTGCCCCCCCCTTCGGGGAGATGGAGCTTGGAGGGGACCCGGGGCTCGGGGGGCTCCTGGGGGCCCCCCCAGGGCTCGGCGGGGATGCAGGTGAGTGGGGGTATGGGGGGGGAGCCTGAATGCATGGGGGGCGGGTCGCTTGGGGCAGGGGGGGGGATCCTGGTCCCCACGTCACCCTGGGGTGGGGGGGAGCCGTATCCCGGGGGATGAGCTTGCATGGGCTGGGTGGGGGGCAAATCCTCTTGGGGGGGCACATTGGGGGTGGGTCCTGTCTCCCTGGGGGAGGTGTGACATCCAGGGGGCCCCAGATCCCGGGCGGGGGGGTGGCCCATTGCGTGGGGTTAAGTTCATGGGGCCCCCCGCCCCGGACCCTTTTGGAGTGGGAGGGCGGTTCTGCCCTGCCAGGTTTGGGGCACGCAGGGTCCCCGATTTTGGGGGGGGGGGGCTCCATTTTGAGGCTCCCTCTGAACCCCTTTTTGCCACCCCCACCCCTCCCCCAGGACCCCTCCCCAACGGTTTTGGGGCAGGGGCCCCCCCCAGTCCCCCCAGCAGCGCCGAAGCCGCCATCCTCATCAGTAACGTCTGCAGCGTGGCGGGGGGGGCCGAGGGGGGGCCCCGCCCCGACCCCCCCATTCCCCGGGGGGGGGCCCAAGCCAGCCCCTTGCGTGAGGAGCACGTCACCTGCGTCCAGAGTGAGTTGGGGCAGGGTGGGCCGGGGGGAGTGGGGAGTGTATTGGGGTATGGCCATCAGTAGGGACCAGAGTGAACCCCCGCTGCTCCTCCACTGGCAGGCATCCTGGACGAGTTCCTGCAGGCCTACGGCAGCCTCATCCCCGTCAGCGCCGACGAGGTGGTGGAGAAGCTGGAGGACATTTTCCAGCAGGAATTCAGCACCCCCCAAAGGTGGGGAGGGGGGGCCGGGGGGGGTATTTTGGGGAGGGGGCGGGGCTGGGCTGGACATCTGGGTGCCTGGGGGGGGGATAGGACTGATGAGTGGAGGTGGGGGGTGGCGATGCCTGGGTGTGTCCCCCTCTTGCAAGTTTGTGCAGGTGGGTTTGGGGGGGTCCTGGGGGGGGGTTGGGGGCACCAAACACCTGGGTCCCCCCCATGTCCCCTGCAGGAGAGGGGCTCAGGGTTGGTGGGGGGGGGGAATTCGGGACACTGGGGGGGCGGTTCAGGGTTTGGGGGGGGTTCGGGGTTCGGGGTTTGGGGGATTTTGGGGCGCTGGGGCCCCCCCCGCTGAGGCTGCCGCGCAGGCGGGGCTCGGTGCAGCAGCTGATGCAGTCGTACCAGCGGCTCCCCGGGAACGCGCTGCTCCGGGGCTTCCGCGTCAGCTACAAGCGGCATGTCCTGACCATGGACGACCTCCAGACGCTCTACGGCCCCAACTGGCTCAACGACCAGGTGGGGGGGGCGGGGGGGGCAGGGAGGGGGCGGGGGGGGCAGGTGAGGCCGAGCCCCCCCTGACCCCCCTGTTCTGCTCCAACCCCCCCCCTCCAGGTGATGAACATGTACGGGGACCTGGTGATGGATGCGGTGCCCGATAAGGTGGGAGGGGTCACAGAGCCCCGCCCCCCGCGAGGGGGGGGGTCACACGGCCCCACCCACCCCCCCATTGGGTTTTGGCGGGGGTCCCAGACCCACCTCCCCTCCCCCCCCAGGTTCACTTCTTCAACAGCTTTTTCTACGACAAACTGCGGACACGAGGCTACGAGGGGGTGCAGCGCTGGACCAAGAATGTGAGGGCAGGGCCCCGAGGGGCGGGGCTTAACAGGGCGGGGGCGGGAACGGGGGCGGGGCCTTGCGGTGGGTGGGGCCGCGGGGGGGCGTGGCACCGCTGGGCGGGTCGGAGGGATGGGGAGGGTAAAGGGGAGGGGGTGTGGCTTCTCATGGGGGTGTGGCTTCTAGGGGGAGTGGCTACTGGAGGGACTGGCTTCTGAGAGGGTGGAGCCCAAGGGGCCGCAGTGTTGGGCCAATGATATAAAGGGGGGGGGGCCCTGTGGTAGGGGTGGGGCTATGGAATGGCTGGAGGCAGCAGGGTGAGGCGATCCTTTGTGGGCGGAGCCTGTGCGGCTGGGGGCGTGACCCGGGCTGCGTTCCTCGTGGGAGGGGCGGGGTGCATCAGGAGGGGGCATGTCCTGGACTGCTGTGGGCGGGGCCAGCCCCCCTACCAAAGCTGTGCAGCTCCTCTCAGGGAGCTGGGGGTGGGGTGGGGGGCGTGCCCTGCGCTGACCCCACCCCCCCGTCTGCAGGTGGACATTTTTGGGAAGGAGCTGCTGCTGATCCCCATCCACCTGGAGGTTCACTGGTCCCTGGTGGCCGTCGACGTCGCCCGCCGCCGCATCACCTACTTCGACTCCCAGCGCACCCTCAACCGCCGCTGCCCCAAGGTGGGCGGGGCCGAGGGGGGCGGGGCCAGCCCCTGGGCGTGCCTGTGCACCCTGCACTGGCAAGCGGGGAGGAGTGGGAGGGGCTGGTGTGGGCGGGGCCTGGGACAGAGGGGGTGGGGCCAAGGGAGAATGTGAGGGGCATAGAGGGTGTGTGGGGGTGGAGCTTAGCGTGAGGGGCGGGGCCTGGGCTGGGGGCGGAGCTTCCCTCGCTTGGGGGTGGAGCCAGGCTATGTGCAGGGGTGGGGCATGGTGGTGTGGCCTGGGCCAGGGGTGGAGTTTGGCTCTGCTGGGGGTGGAGCTTCCCTAGGGCTATGGGGTGGGGCCTGTTCCCTGGAGGGGTGGGGCCTGTTCCACGGAGGGGCGGGGCCTGTTCCCCCTGTGGGCAAGCTTTGATGGGAGCTCTAAGAACCAGCCGTGGGTAAGGGGTGGGGGTGTGGCCTGGCTCACTCCAGGGGCGTGGCCTCTCGGGGGAGGTGTGGCCTATCCCAGGCCCTGCCCCACACTGACCCCGCCCCCACGGCAGCACATCTGCCGGTACCTGCAGGCCGAGGCCGACAAGAAGGAGCGCCCCGACTTCCGGGAGGGCTGGCGGGGGGCCTTCAAGATGGTAAGCCCCTGCCCCACCCCTGGCGGATCCCCCCGATGTCTGGGTGTCCCCCCCCCCAAAGCCTAGGCCCCTCCCGCGGTCTCATTTTTCTGCCCCTCCCCCTAGAATGTTGCCCGCCAGAACAACGACAGCGACTGCGGGGCCTTCGTGCTGCAGGTGGGGGGGGTGAGGGGGCAGGGTGTGGGACTCCCTGGGGCAACTGGGGCCTTTTGGGGGGGCTGGGGGGCCTCTGAGGTGGGGGGGGGGGACACGGCAGGGGACACAGGGACGTTAGGGGGGAACAGGGGGGCCACAGGAGCTCTGGGGGGGATCATGGGGGGATATTGGGGGACACAGGGGGGACACGAGCTTGAGGGGGTTCCTTGGGGGGGTGTCAAGGACTACAGGGGGTCATGGGGGGGCAGGACCTCTTGCGGGGGAGACTGAGGGATGGGGGGGGGCTAAGGGATATGGGGGGGGGGGGCACAAGGTCTCATGGGAGCAGTTGGGGATGGCTGGCCATCCCCAGAGCTGTGTGGAGCAGGGAGGGGACTAGGGCAGACCTACCCCCCCCACCTTGTTTGTGACCACCCCCCATTGCCCCCCCCGCCAGTACTGCAAGTTCCTGGCGCTGGGGCGGCCGTTCAGCTTCACGCAGCAGGACATGCCCCAGCTCCGGCGGCTGATGTACAAGGAGCTGTGTCACTGCAAGCTGTCCCTCTGAGGGGGGGGTGCGGGGGGTGCGGGGGGGGACCACACACATGGGGGGGGGCACAACCCCCACATACACCCCCCCGACCCCCCCCTCCACACTCCCCTCCCCAGCCGGGCCGGGGGGGTTTTGTACGGATGGCACTGGGCCGGGAATAAACGGTGACATTTGGAGATGGTGTGATGGGGGTTATTTTTTGGGGGGGGGGGGCACGGGGGAGGGCGGGGAGGTGGTTGTGGGGGGCAGTTGGGGGATGGTTGGGGGGGGCATTTGGGCACGGGGGGGCACAGAGCAGACCTGGGGGGGGAGGGGGATGCGGGTTGGGGGGCTGGGGGGGGTCAGGGATGGAAGGGGGAGGTTTGGGGGACACGGGGGGGGACTTTAGGGGCCTGGGGAGGGCGTTTGGGGTGCGGGGGGACACAGAGCGGACGTAGGGGGGGTTCAGGGCCGGGGGGGGATTTGGGGGACCCGGGGGAGGGGGTGGGGGCACACACAAAGGGCCCCCCCCAGCCGCGCGCGTCCGCCCACGTGGTGCCTCCGCGCCCCGCCCTTTCCGCCGCCCGGCCCCGCCCCTTTCCCCCCTCCTTCGTTCCCTCCCATTGGGCCCCTCCCCGGCCAATGGCGGCGCGGCCCCGTTGGCGCCGGCGGGAGGAGAGCGAGGGGGGGAGGGGGAGGGAGAGAGGGAGTGGGGGCGTGGCCGCCGGGCGACGCCCAATGGGCGCGCGCCGGGGGCGGGGCCGGGCGCCGGCTATAAGGGCGCGCGCGGGCGGGCGGGGCCCCGAGGCCGCCGAGGATGTCAGCGAGTCAGGAGAGCCGGTGCGGGGGGGGGGGGGGGAGCGGGCCGGGGGGGGGGCACCGGGCACCGGGAGGGGACGGGGACGGGGACACCGCCACCGGGGGGAGCAGCGGCGGGGGGGCCGGGGAAAGCGGGGAGGGCGGGGGTCCCCCGGGCGGCTGCCCACACCCCTGCGTGTCCGTGTCCCGTCCCGTCCCCCCGGAGCTCCCCGCCCTCCCCCGGTTCCCCCCCCCCCCTTTTCCCCGGTCCCGGTTTTTCCCTCCCGTCCCCCCCCGCCACCACGTGGGAGGCGCCGCCGCGCGCGCGCGCCCATTGTCCCTCTGGCCGGGCACGCGGCGCTGACGTCACCCGCCGCCCGCCGCCCCCATTGGCTGCGCCGGGTGGGGGGGGGAGAAGGAGCGAGCGGAGGGGGGGGGAGGGACTTCCGGCGTCACCACGTGGAGGAGCGCGCGGCCGGGGTGGGGGGGGAGGCGGGTTCGGCTTCCGGGTGAGGGGCGGCGGCGGGCGGAAGTGGGGTGGGGGCTCAGAGGTCAGGGGTCAACCGAGGTGTTGTCCCGGCAGGCCCCGCGACAGCGGCCCCGAGGGGATGGAGCCGGATGGCATCATCGAGGTGAGGGGGGGGAACTGGGAGGGGCTGGGGCCAAACTGGGAGGGACTGGGCGAGTTTAGAACCAAACTGGGACGGACTGGGAGGGGTTAGAGCCAAACTTGGATGGACTGGAAGGGTTAGAGCCACACTGGGAGCGACTGGGTGGGGTTAGAGGGAAACTAGGAGGAACTGGGAGGGCTTAGAGCCAAACTGGGACAGACTGGGAGGGGTTAGAGCCGAACTGGGGTGGACTGGGAGGGGATAGACCCGAACTGGGATGAACTGGGAGGGGTTAGAGTGAAACTGGGAGGGCTTAGAGACAAACTGGGGTGGACTGGGAGGGGTTAGTGGGAAACTAGGAGGAACTGGCAGGGGTTAGAGCCAAACTGGGATGGACTGGAGGGGTTCGCGTGGGACTGGGAGGGGCTAGAGCCAAACTGAAGTGAAGTGGGCTGTTCAGGGCAGGGGGGTGGGACAGTGGCTGGGCAGGACTGGGAGCAACTGGGCGATCCTGGAGGGCGGGGGCTGTTCTGGGGCACTGGGTGGTCACTGGGGGGTTACTGGGAGCACTGGGTGACACCCCCCCGCCCCCACAGAGCAACTGGCACGAGGTGGTCGACAGCTTCGACGAGATGAACCTCTCAGAAGCGCTGCTGCGCGGGATCTACGCCTACGGCTTTGAGAAACCCTCCGCCATCCAGCAGCGCGCCATCCTGCCCTGCATCAAGGGTACGGCCGCCTCACGGCCGCCCCATAACCAGCGCACGCCGCCCCAGAACTGAGCCGCCCTGACCCATAACTAACACGCGGCTCTGCCATCCTGCCCTGCATCAAGGGTTCTGCCCCACACTGCCCCATCTTGCCTCAAGACGGGGCCGTGGGGTCTTGGATCTGCCCCAGGGCCCCCCATAAGTGCTCCATAACCCCCCAGGGTCCTACTGCGCTCCCTGGGACCCCCATACCTGTCCCACAGATCCCCTGTGGTCTTCGGGACCCCTGTAAGTGCCCGATAACCCTGCAGACCCCCAGAAGTGCCCGATAGCTCCCTGGTAGTTGTCCCACAGTCCCTGGGACCCCTATGACTGCCCCACAGTGCTGGGGACACCCTTAAGCACCCCATAGCCCCCCCTAGTGCTCCTGTTGCCTTTGGAACCCCCCCCAGAGCTGCCCCTCAGCTCCCCCATGGCCCTAGACATCCCTACAACCCCCCCAACCCACATTTCCCCCCCCCAGCTGCCTGTGAGCCCCACAACACACCCCAGCACCCCATATGCCCCCTGTCCCAACCCCCCAGCCTCCTGTATTGCCCCATATCCACCCCCCAGCTCCTTGTCCCTGACCTATGTGCCCCCCAATATCGCCCCACACACCCCCCGTGTACCCCCCTGACCCCCCTGCTCCCCCTCCAGGCTACGACGTCATCGCGCAGGCACAGTCGGGGACGGGGAAGACGGCCACCTTTGCCATCTCCATCCTGCAGCAGATCGAGCTCGATCTCAAAGCCACCCAGGCCCTGGTGCTGGCGCCCACCCGGGAGCTCGCCCAGCAGGTAATCCCCCTGCAGACCAGCACAAACCAGTGCAGGCCAGTACAAACCACTACAGACCAGTAGAAACCACTACAGATGAGTATAGGCCAGTCTGGAGCAGCCCCCGCCGCCTGGGCAGGGCGGTGCCATCCATGGTGCCGGTCCCAAATCCGGTGGGGGCAGAGTGGCCGCTCCCAGTTCATCCCAGTACGACCCAGTGGCCGCTGCTGGTTCATGCCTGGGGCACAGGGGCTGCGGTGGGGAGGGCCTGTGGGGCAGCTATAGGGGGGTCTATAGGAAGGCTGTGGGGCAGCTGTGGGGACCCATGGGGGGGCTGTGAGGTCCTAGGGGAGCTCTGGGGTGCCTATAGGGCCTATGGGTGTGTCTGTAGGGTGCCCTGGGGGGTCCTTAAAGCATCTATAGGGTCCTTGGGGTATCTAGATTGTGGGGGACTTTGGGGTGTCTGGGGAGGGGTGTCTCTGAGGGATCTTCGGGGCATCTATAGGGTGCTTGGGTTATCTATGGGGTGCCTATAGGGTGCCCTGGGGTGTCTGCAGGGCCACGGGGTGAGTCCCTGGGGCATCTATAGGGTCTCTGGGGTTCTTGGGGCAGCTTGGCATTAGCTGTAGGGGATCTCTAGGGGGCTCTGGGGTGTCTGTGGCAGCTTTGGGGTGTCAGGGGGGCTCTGGGTGGGTCTTTGGGGCATCTATGGGTCTCTGAGGGACCTATAGGGTGATGTCTGGGGACTCCCTGGTAGTTCGTGGGGTGTCCGTAGGATCTGGGGGGTGTTTGTGGGCTCGTGGGAGGGTCATGGAGTGGGGGGAAGGTTTCCCGCTGATGACCTCACACCCTGCAATGATGTCACGGGCCGTCTAGATCCAGAAGGTGGTGATGGCGCTGGGCGATTACATGGGGGCCTCCTGCCATGCCTGCATCGGTGGCACCAACGTTCGTGCCGAGGTGCAGAAGCTGCAGCTGGAAGCGCCGCATATCATCGTCGGCACGCCGGGCCGCGTCTTCGACATGCTCAACCGCCGCTACCTCTGTGAGCTCCTGGGCCCCAAAACCTCCCCGAGCGGCCCCAGACTCCCACAAATTGTCCCAAGTGGCCCCAAATCTCTCTCCAAACGTCCCTTGAGTGTGCTCTCCTTGGCCCCAGACGTCCCCCAGCAGCCCCAAACAGACCCAAATGTCCCTAAACCTCCCCTCAGTCATCTGCCCTTGGACCAAAATGTCCCCAAATCTCTCTTCAACCATCTCCACTTGGCCCTAAATGTCCCCAAACATCCCCAAATCTCTCTCCAAACAGCCCCTGCTGCCCTCCTGCCTCCCCATTGTCCCCAAGTGACCCCAGATGTCACCAGAGCCGCCTCGTGTGTCCCTCCAGTGTCACCGCATGGCCCTGTGGGACCCCAAAATGTCCCCCTCGTGCCCCCCCGGTGTCCCCAAATGCCTCCTTAGTGTCCCCATGGCACCCCAAATGCCCCCCCGCCGCCCTGAGTGCCCCACACATCCCTGAGTCCCTTCCACAGGGACCCTCACGTGTCTCCCCACACCAGATCCCCCCCCATCATGTCTCTTTCCCCCACCACCACACTGTAGTGTCCCCGGGGGGGCTCTGTGTCCCCAAGAGGGGGTCCTTGTGTCCCTGGGGCGGGTCAGTGCCCCCCCGGCCACCCGCTGATGACCTCGTGCGTGTCACCTGACCCTGCGGGGGGGGGCCCGGCCCTGCGTCCTGCCTGGCCGGTGCCACCGACCCCACAGGGGCTGATCATGGTGCCAGGGCTGAGGGTGGCCCCGGGCGGGGGGGGGGGGATCCAGGACCCCCCTGCTCCTTCCAGGAAACCCCCTGACCCCCCCCCACCCCCTCCCAGCCCCCAAGTTCATTAAGATGTTCGTGCTGGATGAGGCTGATGAGATGCTGAGTCGGGGCTTCAAGGACCAAATCTACGACATTTTCCAGAAGCTGAGCGGGAACACGCAGGTGGGGGGGACACGGGGGGCCCGGGGTGGGGGGGGGGGTGGCGGGTGCCCCATGGCCCTGCACCCCCTTGTGGGAGGGGGCCACGGTCCCCTTCCCCCCCCCCCCACAGGCCGGCCCCCTCCCGTCTCCCTGGGCTGAGCCATGGGCCGGCTTGGGGGGGCTCTGGTGTGCTGGGGGAGGGGGTGGGGTGGGGATTTGGGTGGGGTGGGGATTTGGGGGTCCCACAGAGGGTTTGGAGGGGGTTTATGGAGTCTCGTGAAGGATTTGGGGGGGGTGGTTATGGGGAGGGGGGGTCTCAGGACAGGCTGGGGGGGTTACGGGGGCACCAGGGGGTGTTTATGGCGGGGGGGGGGTCCCAATATTGGGGGAGTGCTGAGCCTCCAGAGACAATGTGGGGGGTCTGTCAGCCCCCCCCCCGCCCCCGCCTTTATCCTGCCCCATGCCAGTTTGGTGCTGCTGTGGCGGTGCCTGTCTGTGGGGTCCTGGGGAGCATTTTGGGGGTCCTGGGGTGGGGGGGGGTGGGGGTTGAGGGTCCCAGGGGGTGTTGGGGGGACCCAGAGACTCGTTGGGGATCCCAGTGTTTGTCGTGGGTCCCAGGAGGGTTTGTTGGGGGTCCCAGTGGGTCCTGGGGGGGGTTCCGGGGGTCCGTGCCCCCCGCCCCCCCCCGGTCTGACCCCCGCCCCCCAGGTGGTGCTGCTGTCGGCCACGATGCCCCTGGACGTGCTGGAGGTGACCAAGAAGTTCATGCGGGAGCCGATCCGCATCCTGGTGAAGAAGGAGGAGCTGACGCTGGAGGGGATCCGCCAGTTCTACATCAATGTGGAGCGGGAGGTGAGGGGGGGGATGCCGGGGGGACACACACACTCCGGGGGGACGGCGCTCTCAACCCCAGCATGGTCCATGGATTTGTGGGGCGCCCCGTGGCCCCCCCGCAGTGATCCCATGCCAGAGCGATCCCACACCCCCCTGAAACCATGGGCCACCCCTGGGATGTGGGGCTGGTCCCTGAGCGGGGGGGACACGTGTCTCCTTCCCTCCCCCCCCACCAGAATGGGGCAGGGGGGGCAGCTGTGGGGCGGTTTGTGGCCGTGTGGGGCAGGTAGCGCAGTTGTGAGGTGCTGTGGGGCAGAGGCATGCTCGTGGAGCGGTGTGGGTTGCCGTGGGTCAGTCCGTGGGTCTGCCCCCCCCAGGAGTGGAAGCTGGACACGCTGTGCGACCTGTACGAGACGCTGACCATCACGCAGGCTGTCATCTTCATCAACACCCGCCGCAAGGTGGACTGGCTGACGGAGAAGATGCACGCCCGCGACTTCACCGTCTCTGCCATGGTGGGGGCATGGGGCGGGGCAGGGCGGGGCCAGACACGTGGGTGTTGTCCCCCTCCTCCCCCAACGCCCCTCTCTGTTCCCCACTCCTCCCCCCCAGCACGGTGACATGGACCAGAAGGAACGCGACGTCATCATGAGGGAATTCCGCTCCGGCTCCAGCCGGGTCCTCATCACCACCGACCTGCTGGTGAGGGGGGGGCAGGGGGAGGGCACCCCTCCTCCACCCCGGACCCTGCCCCTCCCCCACCCCTGACCCCTCCCCCCCCCCAGGCACGCGGGATCGACGTCCAGCAAGTGTCGCTTGTCATCAACTACGACCTGCCCACCAACCGCGAGAACTACATCCACCGGTGAGGGAGGGGGGTCCAAAGGGGAGCCAAAAGTTGGGGGGGGGAGGGGCGGTTGTCTGGGGGGGCAATTTGGGAGTTTGGGGGCGAGCCACATGTTGGGGGGAGCCCTTTGATATCTTGGAGGGGGGGACGGGGCACCCCCATCTGAGGGACCCACGGGTTTGGGGCTGGGGAGGGGCACGGCACGCTCCCTGGTGTGGGGGAGGGGAAAGGATGACCAGATCCCTCCCCCACCTCCAGGATCGGGCGGGGCGGGCGGTTCGGGCGCAAGGGCGTGGCCATCAACATGGTGACAGAGGAGGACAAACGGACGCTGCGGGACATCGAGACCTTCTACAACACGGCCATCGAGGAGATGCCGCTCAACGTCGCCGACCTCATCTGAGGGGGGGTGTGGGGGGGCGTGTGCCCCTCCCCCACCCACCCCCGGGGGCCCATCCCCCTCCCCCACCCCTTTTCTTTTTCTTGGGGTTGGTTTTTTTGGTGTTTTGTTTTTTTTTTTGGTCTTTTGAATAAACGTCACTTTTTGGGGGTGACAAATCCCACCCCCCCCATGGGGGAACCCGGGTGTCCTGTGGGATCGCCCCTCCCCCATCTGCCCCCCCCAGAGGGAACCCAGGCGTCCGGGGCTGCCCCCCTCCCCCACCCCCTTTTGTAACGTTTATTTATTGGAATAAAAGCGACTTTGGGAAAAAAAAAGTCATGGCTTGTTGGGGGGATGGGAGGGGGACAGAGACCCTGGTATGGGGTAGGGGTCCCGCAAGACACCCCCCCCCCAACCCCTCCCTGGGGCAGGGAACATACTGGGGGAGACAGAAGCCCCACCCCCCGACATGTCCTCCATTTTAGGGCAAGATCCAGCATTTCCAAAGTTTCTTTCCAAACACACCTTTATTGCCATGGCTGGAGGGACGCACCCCCCACCCCCCCCACCCCCGTGCCAGGGTGTCCCGTGTCCATGTTCGTCCCCCCCCCACCGCAGGTCCCCACTCCCGGGTCCCTCAGCCCTGCAGCGCAGCGGCCAGCGCCTCGCGGATGCGTCGGGCAGTGGCAGCCGCCGCCCCGCCCTGCCCTTCCTCCCCATCCCCGTCCCCCTCCTCCCCGTCCCCCAACCCCTCCTCCTCCTCCTCCTCGCCCCCCTCCCCCCCCAGGGGCTCCCCGGGGGGAGGGGCGAGCCACCGCGGGGGGCAGGGGTCCCCCCGGGCCTGGCAGACGTTGTGCAGGAGGCAGCAGGCGGCCAGCAGCGTGGGCAGGAAGGCCAGGTCGGTGTCGTTGCGCTTCTGCAGGCAGCGCCAGCGGCCCCGCAGCCGCCCCAGCGCCCCAACGGCCGCCGCCCGCGCCGCTGCCGCCCCGGCATTGAAGCGCCGCCGGCCCTGCCGCCGCGAGGCCTCGGCCCCGCCGAAGGGGCGCAACAGCCAGGGGAGCAGGGGGTCCCCGGGGCGGCCCAGCAGGTAAGCGGGGACGGTCACCCCCCCGAGCTGGGCGGGGGGCGCGGGGCAGAGCCCCCCCCGCTGCGCCCGGCGGTAGAGAGCGGAGCCGCGCAGGCCCAGGCCGGGCCGGCTCACCTCGATGTCCCAGAAGCAGCCGCGGGCGTCGACGGCGGCCTGCAGCACGACCGCGTGCCAGCCCCGCCCGTCGCTGTAACTGGCGGCGTCCTCGGGGGGGGCGCGGATGGGGATGCGGAGGCGGGCCAGGACGCCGGCCAGCTGCGGCAGGGCGAAGCCAGCGGCGGCGGCGGGGGGAGCGGCGTAGGCGGGGGCCAGGATGGCCACCACCGCCTCACAGACGTCCCGCAGGATCTTGCAGACGGTGGAGCGGGAGACGCCGAACTGCTGCTCCACCGCCCGGTACTCGGTGCAGGCCCCCAGGCGCCAGAGGGTGAGGGCCAGCCGCACCTCGGCTGGCACCGCCCGCCGCATGGTGGTGTCGCGGCGCTGGATGGCGGCCCGCAGCCGCCCGCACAGGAAGTCGAAGGTGGCGGGACCCAGGCGGAAGTTCTCGGCCCACTCCCCGCGGCTGAAGGCCTTGGCCCGCACCGTCTCCCAGAAGGCTGAGCTCCGCGCCTTGCTCCACAGCCGCCGCTCCCGGCCCGCCGGCACCGAGCCCGGGCCCAACCGCCCGCCCAGCCACAGGGCCGCGAAGCGGCGCCGGCCCCGGGCCCGAGCCCGGCGGTGGCGGGCGGCTCGCAGCCGCCGGGCGGCCTCTCGCAGCCGCCGCCCGCGCTGCAGGCGCAGGTAGAAGAGGACGCAGAGGGCCACGGCCCCGCGGGACAGCGAAGCCGCCGCCGCCGCCGCCGCCATCTTGCGGCGCCGCACGACCTCCCGGCGGCGCGCGGCGGCGGCGGCAGTGCGCAGGCGCGGCGGGCGGGGACGGCGCGGTGCGCAGGCGCGGCGCCCCGCGCCTTCCCGCCGCCCGGGGGGGAAGGGCGGTGCTGAGAGCGGGGGCCAATGGGCGCGCCGGGGCGGGGGCGGCGCAGGCGCAGTGCGGGGGACAAGGGGACGGGCCAATGGCGGCCGGGGGCCGGCCAAGCGCCGGGCCGGGCCGCGCATGCGCCCGGCCCGCCGTACCCGGAAGAACGGCGGCGGCCCGCCATGGAGGCGCTGCGCGGCTGGCTCGTCCCGCTCCTCCTGCCCGAGCGCTGCTTCGACGAGCTCTTCCTGCGGCTGCACCTGCTGCACGGTGCGGGGCGCGGGCGGGGGCGGGGGCGGGTGGGGGGACTCAGGACGAGGGGGCGGCCGCACCGCCGCCATCAAGGGCGGCCGCCATGTTGCCGGCGGGCGGAAGTGCCCGGGGGCGGAGGGACGGGCGCCGCCATCTTGTTCCTGGGCGGAAACGGGATTCGACCGGGGGGGGGCGCTCCTCGGGACACCCACCACCCCCCCCCCCCGCCCCGGTCCCGTTGATTTCCCTCCCCGGTCCGTCCCCCTCTGCAGTGCCGTGCCTCAAAATCCTCCTCAGCAAAGCGCTCGGTTACGCCATCGTCGCCGGCTCCGTCATGGGTGAGGGGGGGGGCGGGGGGCTATGGGGGGGGGCCCTGGGGGCACCTCTGTAGAGGGGAGGGGGATATGGCGGGGGCAAGGGGCGGGGGGGGCTCTTTGGGTGTTTGGGGGTGCCTCTATGGTGGAGCGGGGACTCTGGGGGGGTTGGGGGGGCATGGGGGGGTCTCGGGGGCACGGGGAGGGGGTGCTTGTGGGGCAGGGGGGGTCCCGGGGTGGCTCCGTGGAGAGTTTGGGGGCACCTGTGGGGCGGGGGGGGGGATGTCTAGGGGTGTCCGTGGGGGTCGGGGAAGGGTCTGGGGGTGGCCATGGGGCAGAGGGGGGTGGCTGTGGGGCAGGGAGGGAGCTTGGGGGGGGCCGTGGGGTGGTGGGGGGCTGGGGGTGCCCCCCCCAGCCCACCCCCCCTCCCACCTTCCCCCCCCCCACAGTGAAGCTGCCGCAGGTGCTGAAGGTGGTGGGGGCCCGGAGCGGGGCCGGGCTGAGCGTCCCGGCCGTGCTGCTGGAGCTGCTGGCCCTGGGGGGGACGGTGGCCTACGGCTGCGCCCGCGCCTTCCCCTTCAGGTGGGGGGGCCAGGGGGGCTTGGCTGGGGGGTGGGGGGCCGGACCCCTGGGTCTCCACCCTGACCGCCCCCCCGTCCGCCCCACAGCGCCTGGGGGGAAGCGCTCTTTCTCCTCCTGCAGACACTGACCATCGGCTTCCTCATCCAGCACTTCGGGGGGCACACGGGGCGAGGTCAGCACCCGCACGCCTGCGTCCTTTTTGGGTGGGGAGGGGGCACCCAGACACCTGGGTCCCCTGACCGCCCCCCCGCCGTGTGTCGTGTCCCCCCCCAGGGCTGCTGTTCGTGGCGGGTTATGGGGTGCTGCTGGGCACTCTCCTCTCCCCCCATGCCCCCCCCGGCCTCGCCACTCTCCTGCAGGCAGCAAATCTACCCATCATCATCCTCAGCCGGGTACGTTCGGGGGGGGGGGGGGGGGGCTGTGTCTGGCGGGGAGGGGGGGACATACACCGGGGTCCTTCCGGGTGGGTTTGCGGGGTGAGGCTGCGTGTTTGGGTCCCTGGGGGGTTTGGGGACCTGGACTCCTGGGTCCCTTGGGGAAATGGGGGGTACGGGGGTCCCGGATTTCTGGGTCCCCCCCCGACCCTGTCCCCCCCCCCAGCTGCTGCAGGCGGCCACCAACTACCGTCAGGGCCACACAGGGCAGCTCTCGGGGGTCTCCACCACCCTCCTGCTGGGGGGGGGCCCTGGCCCGTGTCTTCACCTCCCTCCAGGTAAGCCCCCCCCTCCCCCCCTGCACCCCCAGCCCCCCCCCACCGTATCCCCACACCCCCCCACTTTGTCCCCACAGGAGACTGGGGACATGCTGCTGGCCCTGACCTTTGTTGCCTCGGCCGCCTGCAACGGGCTCCTGCTGGCCCAGCTGCTCTACTACAGGGGGGCCTCTGTCCCCCACCCCAAGGGGGACTGAGACCCCCCACCCCACCCTGGGGACCCCCCAGCAGCGTCAGCAGAGCCCCCCCCTTGGCACACAACAGGGGGGTGGGGCAGCCCTGCCCCCCCCCACTGCCAGACCAAGGTGGGGGGAGGGGCTGGGACCCCCCCGGACCCCCCACAATAAAGGGGCAGCCGCCCCCATCCCCCCCCCACGCCGTCTTGTTCTTTTTTGTTAATTACGGGGGGTTAATTAACACTGACACCCTCCCCGCCGCCTGTAGGGGGCGCTGTGGGGTCAGACCCCGCCCTCCATTCATTCCCACGGCGGGGCCCGCCCCCCCAGGTCACGGCAGCCAATGGGAAGTTTCCTCTCTTCCCAATTGGCTCTGTAGGCCGTCAGTCGTAGGCTGGGGCTCTTCAAGGTCCTATTGTCCCCCATCCCAGAGCCCTCCTGGACCCCCTAGACCAGCCCAGGCCCCCCCCAGACCCTGCTGCCCCCCTTCCCACCCCGGCCCCTGCCACCCCCCCAGATCAGCCCTGGACACCCCCTGCCCCCCCAATGTTTCCCTGACTTCTCCCAGCCCCCTGATATGCCCCCCCCCCCGCCCCAGACAGAGGCCTCTGGCGTCTCAACTCGGTTTATTCCCGCCTGACGGTAGCAATAATATTTCTATGCAAAATACTCTCATCTCCCCCCCCACCGGGGAAGCCCCCGCTGCGCCGGGGGGGGCCCAGGGGACAACCTCCCCCTCCAAGGGGACCCAGGCCTCTGGGCCCCCCACCCCCACCCGCCAGGGTGGGGGGCTGGGTTTGGGGGGGGGGCCCCCACCCCCGCGGGCGTACAAATATAGAGATTATATGTACAAAAACTCAAGTCCAAAGTGTGTGTGGGGGGGGCGGCAGCTCAGAGCGCCCGCCCCCCCCTCCCCCCGCCAGAAGTCGGGGACCCCGGGGGGCACTGCCGGGGCGGGGGGGCCCCCACAACCCCCGGGGGGGCGGGGGGCTGTCACCCCTGCCCTCCTCCCCCCCGTCGCTTTCGGGGTGTCAGAGCCACCCCCCTCCCCGGTGTGCCGTGCATGCAGCCACCCCCGGGCAGGGGGTCCCTGCCGGTTTGGGGGGGGGCCCCCCGGGGAGGAGGGGTGTTGGTGCAGGGGGAGCTGTGTGTGGGGGACCGGGGGGGGGTCCCCCACCCCTAGAGCCGCTCGCGGGCCGGCACCCAGATGTAGGGGCCCGAGAGCTCCTCGATGACGCGTTTCACCTTGTGGTAGATCTCCTCGAAGCTGTCGCCCTCCACCATGGCTGCAGGGAGCAGAGGGAAAGGGTTAATGAGGGGGGCGGGGGGGGGGCAGAAGGGACCCCCGAGTTTGGGGGGAAATTCCGGGAGGGCTTGGGGGGGGGGGTCCCAGGGGTTCTTGTGGGTGTCCCTGTAGGGCTGGGTGGGGAGGGGGGAAGCCCCTGTCATCCTGGGGTTTCTCAGGGGGAGGGGGCCTCTGCTTACTGGTGTGGTCTCAGGAATCCCTGTGGGGGTTTATTTGTGGCTGAGGGGGGAGCCTGAGGGTGTTTGTGGTCCCTGTGTGGGGCTGCCCCATGCGGGGGGTGGTGGTGGGGGTTTCTGTGTGTCCCCATGAGGGGTGGTGGGTCTGTGGGTCCCCAGGGGGGCTGTGAGGGGCAGTGGGTCCCCATGGGGGGTCTGTGGGCCCCGGGGGGGTGTGTCTGGGCGTCCCTGGGGGGTCCTGCTCCCCACCGGAGAAGCACTCGGTGAACTCCTGCTCCAGTTTGGTCGCCCGGTCGAACGCTTTCCGTGCCTGCTCCTCCGTCACCCGCTTGCTGATCTCCCTGGGGGCAGAGAGACCGGTCCAGGCCACGCCCCCTGCCCCACCCCTGCCTGCCCCACCCTGGCTCCCCAGCCCCATACCAACACAGGCCCCGCCCCCCCGCTCCTCAGGCCTCTCCCCAGCCGCGCCCCGTAGCCCCTCCCACCAGGATCTCAAACCCCGCCTTCAGCCCAGGCCCCACCCACCAGCTCCTTAGAATACCACTCAAGCCCCGCCCACTCTCACGGCCCCCGTCGGCAGACCACGCCCCCTCCCCGCTCCCTCCAGTGCCGGCGCCTTCCCCGCAGCCCCGCCCCTCGCACATGCCCCGCCCCCCTCCCGCCGGCAGACCACGCTCCCTCCCCGCTCCCTCCAGCCCCGGTGCAGGGGCCGCCGCTTCATGCCCCGCCCCGGCCCCGCCCCCTCGCAGGCGGCCCCGCCCCTCACAGGACGTTCTCCAGGGACTTGGGGCGGATGAAGATGGCGATGGGGTGCAGCTGGGCCGCCTGGAGCCGCCGCACCGCGTTGGCCGACACGTCCAGGATGCAGTGCTTGCCCTGCCACGCCCCCCCGGCAACGTCACTGCCACACCCTGCCACGCCCTGCCCACGCACCGGGGACCCCCCAGGGATGCCCATGGGGACACCCCAGTGCCACCCTTGGGGTCCGTCCCCCCCATGCCACCCTCGGGGACACCATGGTGACGAACATGCCAGTGCCACCAGCAAGGACACCCCTGTGACACCAGCATCCACCCTTGGGGACACCCTCGGGGCCAGCCCTCTGATGCCCACGGGGCCACCCCCCACCCCGTGCCACCTTTGAGGCCCCCCCCCACGCCCTGGCGGTCCCCCACCTGCTCGGCCACCTCGCGCACGGACTGGACGCTGGTGCCGTAGAGGTGGCTGTTGTACTGCCCGGCCTCGATGAACTTGTGGCCCTGGATGTCCTTCTCCATCCGCTCCCGTGAGGCCACAAAGTGATAGTCGCGCCCGTCCACCTCATACTCCCGCTTGGGCCGCGTCGTGTCTGGGGACAGGGACAGTGTGGGGACGGGCACAGGGATGGGGGGACTGGGACAGCGTGGGGGCGGGCACAGGGATGAGGGGATGGGGATGGGGACAGCCCAGGGGTGGGCACAGGGGCATGGGGACAACATAGGGATGGGCACAGGGATGTGGAGACGCAGACAAGGGCGGTAGTTGTGCCATCCACCTCGTGGGCCCCCCCTTGGACCGCATCGTGTTTGGGGACAGTGTGGGGATGGGGACAGGGGGACGCGTGGCTGTGGGGATGGGGATAGGGTCATGGTGGTGGGGCTGGGGACAGCCAGTGGGGACAGGGCCACCTTGGGACCCCCCAGGGACAGCGTGGGGGTCCCCCCGTCCCCCCCTTCCCCGTGTCCCCACTTACGGGGGACGCAGGAGCCGAACTTGTCGGGGAACTCGGAGAGGAGATCGTCATTCACCCGGTCCTTGGTGGGGCCCAGGATGATGATGGGGCGGGCATAGTGCACTGGGGGGGGGGGGAAGCGGGGGGGTTAGTAGGGGAGTCCTGAGCCCTGGGGGGGGGAACACAGGACCCCCAAAACCTGCCCCAAGCCCTCCGCTCTCACCTTCCATCTGCGTCACCGTCTCGTAGCTCAGCACCGCATCCTCCCGCCCTGCAGGGACACAATGTCAGCCCCGGCGGGGGGGAACCCCAGCATCGGGGGGGCCACCCCCACCCTGAGACCCCCAGGACTGGGGGGACCCCCAGCATCCAGGGGGGTGTCACCCCCAGATCCAGGGGGTGCAGCCCCCAGGGGATCCCCCCACATCTGGGGTGGGGGGTCGACCCCCTCCCCCCGCATCCCGACCCCCCCAGGGGACCCCGGCATCCAGGCCCCCCCCGCAGAGCAGCAGCCAGAGTTGGGGGACAGAGACAGCATCAGAGCAGACGGGGGGGACACAGGGCAGGGGGACAGACAGGGGGGACAGCAGGGGACAGACAGGGGGGGCAGCACCCACCTTGCGAGCCCGATCCGGGGACCCGATCCTGGGGGGGGCAGCGACAGAGAGAGGAGAGAGGAGAGTAAGAGGCAGAGGCGGGGGGGGGGGGGGGCAGGTGTGGGGGGGCCCGGGGGGGGGGCCCCGGGTTTGGGGGACCCCAGTTGGGGGGGCGGGTTTGGGGGGGCCTAGGGGGACCCCGGTTGGGGGGGGGAACGACAGGGCTCACCTTCGCCTTTAGCCGCGTCCACTCCCGCCGCTCCACCCTGCGCCAGAGAGAGCCCAGACTGGTCTCCCAGTGCCCCCCCAGTGCTCCCAGTGCCCCCCCCAACATACACTGGTCTTGCTGGGCACAAAGATGATGGGGGGGGGGGCGGGCTCCTGCCCCCTTCAGTTCCCCACAGTGTCCCCTTATTGCCTCCCAGTGCCCCCCACTCCCCTCCTACTATTTCTCAGTCTTCCCCAGTGCCTGCCAGTCCCTTCCTACTGCCTCCCAGTCGCACTCTACTACCTCCCAGTGACCAAGTCCCTTTCCTACTACCTCCCAGTGTCCCCAGTCCCTTCCTACTGCCTCCCAGTCACAGTACTACCTCCCAGTGACCCCAGTCCCTTCCTATTGCCTCCCAGTTGCACTCTACTACCTCCCAGTGCCCCCAGTCCCTTCCTACTGCCTCCCAGTCACACTACTACCTCCCAGTGCCCCCCAAGTCCCTTCCTACTGCCTCCCAGTCACACTCTACTACGTCCCAGTGCCCCCAGTCCCTTCCTACTGCCTCCCAGTCACACTACTACCTCCCAGTGCCCCCCAAGTCCCTTCCTACTGCCTCCCAGTCACACTACTACCTCCCAGTGCCCCCCAAGTCCCTTCCTACTGCCTCCCAGTCACACTCTACTACCTCCCAGTGCCCCCAGTCCCTTCCTACTGCCTCCCAGTCACACTACTACCTCCCAGTGCCCCCCAAGTCCCTCCCTGCTGCCTCCCAGTGCCCCCCAGTCCCACTCTACTGCCTCCCAGTCCCCATCCCAGCCGCACCGCCGCTTGCTGGGGACGAAGCCGATGTCAGGGGGCTGCCCGGGGGGCAGGACGTGCCGTGCCTGCCACCACTCCTCGTCGGAGGCGTCCAGGACGTGGAGGACATCCCCGAATCGGAAGCTGAGTGCCTGGCTGAGGAACCCGCAGTCCTTGGCCTTGTCGTAGTCGAACAGCGCCCTGCCGGGAGACGTGGCTGTCAGGGGACACCTCCCCATCCCCATGTCACCTTGTCGTCGTCGTCCCCCAGTGCCCCCCACGACGTCCCCTGTCCCCGCTGACCGGACGTAGAAGCCGCGCTTGGGGTCACTGCGCAGGGACGCGCTGCCCGAGCCCAGGCTGCTGCTTAGCAGCTGCTCCCGCAGGTCGTGGATCTTGGCCTCGAAGCGGCTGTACTCTGCGGGGACAACGGGAGGAGTCAGGGGACCCTCAGGGACACCCAGGGACTGCCCCCCCCCCAGGGACCCCCTCCCCGCTCACCCTCGGGCTTGTACTGGGCGATGATGGTGACGGTCTGGCCGGCATTCTTCAGCGCCACTGCCGCCTGCTCGTGCGTGGCACTGCGCAGGTCCACGCCGTTCACCTGTGGGACAGGGACATATCACCACGGGGAGGGGGACGGTGATTGGGGGGGGGTGCGTGTCGCTGTGGGGCCGATGATGGGGACACACCACCTTAAGGGTGACAAAGGGGATGGGGACACATCGCCGCGGTTAGAGGGATGGGGACAGCTTTGGGGATACGTCCCTACAGGGACATTTCACCGTGGGGACGGCGACGGGGACATTGCACCATGGGGATGGCGATGGGGACATTTCGCCATGGGGATGACGACAGGGATGGAGACACATCACCGCAGGGAGGAAGATGGGGACAGCTGCAGGGCTGACAATGGGGACACGCGGCTGTGGGGACGATGACCGGGACGGAGACGGGACTGGGGACAGCCGCGTCCCCACGTCACTCACAGAGAGGATCTGGTCGCCCTTGCGCAGCTCCCCGCTGAGGTCGGCCGGGCCCCCGGCGAGGATGAAGGAGATGAAGATGCCCTCGCCATCCTCCCCCCCAACGATGTTGAAGCCCAGCCCCGTCGAGCCCCGGTGGATCATGATGCGCCGCGGCTCCCTGGGGACAAGGGACATCGAGGTGGGGACAGCCCCGGGGCGACAGGACACCCCAGGGATGCAGGGACACCCGGGACGTGGGGACGGTCCTGGGACGTGCCTTCAGGGACAGCCCAGGGACATGGGGACACCCCCGGGGATGGGGGGGACACCCCAGGGACACGTCTTGGGGATGGCCCAGGGGACACAGGGACACCCCCGGGGATGTGCCCTTGGGGACAGCCCAGGGACCCCCCAGGGATGGTGGGATGCGCCTTGGAGACATCCCAAGGATGCGGGGACACCCCAGGGATGTGAGGACAGCCCCAGGACATTCTCCTGGGGATACAGGGACGGCCCGGGGACATGGGGATGCTGCAGGGACATGCCCTTGGGGACCATGGGGAGAGCCCAGGGACACGAGGACACCCCAGGGATGGTGGGACACCCCCGGGACAGGCTTTGGGGACATCCCAAGGATGCAGGGACACCCCAGGGCTGTGGGGAAAAAGCCCAGGGGACACGGGGACATCGGGGACGGTACCTGGGGACGTCGTCCTCAGCCAGCAGGTCCTTGGGGCCGGGGGAGTAGCGCCGGGGGGACGTGGGGGTCATGGCCGGGGGGAACTCAGGGCCCAGGTAGCTTTGGGGACCGAGGTCTGCATCCAGGTGCGCTGAGTAGGCTGGGGACAGCGGGGACAGCAGGGTCAGGAGGGGCAGCAGGGACAGGGAGAGCAGGGACAGACGGGATGGGGACAGCAGGGATGGGGATGGGGGGGGGGTCCCACCACCCTGGGGAGAGGGGACAGTGCATCTGGTGTCCCCCTCCCGTGTGTGTGTCCCTCCCCAGCCCCCCGCCGTGTCCCCCCCCTCACAGCTGGTGACGTCAGGGGGTGCGAAGGCGTCCCCAAGGAAGGTGGCAGCCGGCTTAGCCACCCGCAGGTAGACGACGTCGTAGGTGTTCTTCAGCGCCGCCACCGCATCCTCGTGCATCACGTCCTCCAGGCTGACGTTGTTCACCTGCGGGGATGCGGGGATGTCGGGGGGGACGGGGACGGAGGGACACAGCTGCGTCCCGCCCCGTCCCAGTCCCCACCATGTCCCTGCCCCGTCCGTCACTCACGGCCAGCACCTTGTCCCCAGTTTGCAGCTGCCTGTCCCCATCATGTCCCCAACATGTCCTCATCCCATCCCTGTCCCCAGGGTGTTCCCAGCCCCAACACGTCCCAATCCCTGTCCTTGTCCCCCATCTGCAGCCATCCGCCCCCATCCTGTCCCTGTCATGTCCCCATCCTCACAGCGTCCCTGTCCCTGCTCACGGCCAGGATCTTGCTCCCAGTCTGCAGCCACCCATCCCCATCGTGTCCCCATCCTATCCCCATGGTGTCTCTGTCCCCAGGGTATCCCCATCATGTCCCTGTCCCCATCCGCAGGGTGTCCCCAGCCCCATTGTGTCCCCATCCTATACCCAGGGTGTCCCCATTGCGTCCCCATCCCCATCCCCATCGCGTCCCCATCCCCACTCACGGCCAGGATCTTGTCCCCGATCTGCAGCCGCCCATCCTTATGCGCGGCACCGCCCTCGATGACTTTGGTGACGTAGATGCTGTTGTCCCCCGGGATGTGCTGGTTCCCCACGCCCCCCGCGATGCTGAACCCCAGCCCTGGGTGGGGGCCGGGGGGGGGGGTCAGGGCAGGGACCCCCACACTGTGTCACCCCCCCACCCTGCCCCACCAGCTGGGGAAGCCCTGGGTGTCCCCAGCTTTGGGGTCCCCAAGGTTTGGGGGAGAGGGGGGAGGCAGAGGTCAGGGCAGCCCCACAGTTGGGGGTCCTGGGGGTCCCCGAGGGTGGAGGGTCCCCACAGACGTCCTGTGGGTGCCAGTCTTGGCCTGGGGGTCCTTGGGGGCATCCCAGTCAGTGAGGCTCCCCAGGTTTGGGGGTCCCAGTGTTGGTCTGTGGGGGTATCAGGGGGTCCTCAGGTTTTGGGGTCCTTGGGGGGATCCCATGGGACTCCCATGAGGGTTTGGTGGTCCCAGGGCCAGTCCACAGAGGTCCCTGGGAGGGGTCCCTGGGGGTCCCCAGGTTCGGAGGTCCCTGAGGGGGTCCCATGGGGCTCCTTGGGTTTGGGGGTCCCGGTGCTGGTCCTGGGGGGGTGTTCCCCTGTACCTTTGGGCCCCTTGATGAGCTTGACCTCCACCACCTTCTCGGCCAGGGCCTTGCGGCGCATGACGTAGAGGCGGACGACGGCGCCGGCCTCCTTCAGCGCCTCCACGGCCGCGCTGTGCGTCACCTCCCGCACATCCGCCTCGTTGACGAACAGGATGCTGTCGTTCACCCTGCACAGGTACCCGCTCAGACTGGGGGGGGCTGGGGGGTGTCCTGGGGGGCTCCAGGGGAAGGTCTTGGGGGTGGGGGGCCAAGGGGCCCTACCTCCCACTGCCACATGCCTGCTCGGTGCCTGGATGGCATCTAGGGGCGTTCAGGGGGCTCCAGGGGGTGTCCGGGGGGGGCTGGGGATTCTTGGGGGGCTCCAGGGGAGGGTCTGGGGGGGCCCTATCCAACACCAGACACCCACTGCAGCACCTGTACAAGGTCTAGGGGAGTTCATGGGGGACTCGGGGGTCCCAGGGGGAGTCTGGGGGGTCCTCAGGGGGGTCTGGGGGTCCCAGGTGGGGTCTGGGAGGACCCAGAGGGACTTGGGGGTCCCGGAGTGGTTTAGGGGAGGTCAGGGGGCTGGGGTGGGGGGTGGGGGGCCGGGGGTCCCCACCTGAGCCGCCCATCCTGGGCAGCGGCGCCTCCGGGGATGATCTTGGTGATGAAGATGCTGGGGTCATCCCCGACATGGGGGTTGTCGGTGCCCCCCGCGATGCTGAACCCCAAACCTGAGTTACCCTGGGGGTGGGGGGGTGGGACCATCAGCGCTGGGGGGGGGAGGGGGGGGCCGGGGGCCACCCCCACACCCCAAAATGGGGCTGGGGGCACCCCAGCACCCCGCATGGGCACAAGGGACTCGATGTTGGGGGGATCCGGGGGGGTACTGGGGGGCTGAGCAGCCCCCAGGAGGGTTGTGGTGTCCACGAGGGGGGGGCTGGGGAGGGGCCAGGGGGTGTCAGGGAGCTGGGCAGGGGGGGGAATGCCAGGCTCTTTGGGGGATCCCAGGGGGTATTGGGGAGCTGGGGGGGATATGGGGTGCCCCAGCATCACAGGGAGGAATTCGGGGGCTGCTGGGGAGATGGGGGGGCTGAAATGGTTGGGGGGGCCTTGGGGCACTCCAGGGGATCTTGGGGGGTCAGGAGACTGGGAGGGGGGGGCTAGGGGGCTCCAGGGAGGTCAATGGGTCCGAGGGGGTGTCAGGGACCTGGGGAGCTCCAGGGGTGTTCGGGAGTCCCAGGGGGGGCTGTCAGGGAGCTGTGGGGGGGCTCAGGGGGGTGTTGGGGACTCCAGCGTGGTCAGGGCCTGGGGGTGTCCCCGGGGGTCTTGGGAGGGGGGGGGTGTTGGGAGTCTCACCCGCTCCAGCGTGATCTCCTCGTACTCCATCTCGCCCTCGGTGCCGTTCACCTGCGGGGAGACGGGGTCAGGGGGGGCGGGGGGGTCCGGGGGGGTCACGGGGGGGACCCGGGGGGGACACACTCACGTAGGCGGGGGCCTCCAGCGTGTCGGTGTTGACGATGACAGGGGGCGAGTTGGCCTGGGGGGGTGGTACGAGGATGGGGGGGGGTCGTCACACCGGGGGGTCAGACCCACCCCCCCCAGTTACCACGGCAACGCCGCAGCGGCTGTCGCCACGGCAACGGGAGGATGGGGATGCCCCCCCAGGCCCTCCCCCTTGGGGGGGGGGGGGGTGCAGAGAGCAAAGGATGCTGGGAAATACCCCCCCCCCCATCACCCACCCCCGACCCGTACCGGCCCCTGCTGGCTCCTCCGGACGCTGCCCAGGATCCGCCACCCCATTTTCTTGGCGAACCAGACCGAGACCAACATGGCCCCCCCCGCCCGCAGCCCCGGATGGAGCCGGCCCCGCCCACGGCCCCGCCCACAGCGGGGTACCCCCCCCCATGGGGGAGTTGGGGGACCCGGACACCCCCCCGAGCTGTAGGCACACGCGTGTGACATGGAGGGGGAGCGTGAGACAGGCAGGTGCAGCACCCGATGACCAGCAACACCCGACGAACGCCTGACAAAGACCTGCGCCCTGACACCCGACGACACCCAGACACCCAACACCCACACCCAACAACACCCAAAAAACACCCGCAACCTGACACCCTGACACCCAACAAACACCCAACACCCTGTCACCCAGCAAACACCCGCACCCTGACACCCCAACACCCTAACACCCAACAAACACCCTGTCACCCAACAAACACCCGCACCCTGACACCCCAGCAAACACCCTGACACCCAAGAAATGCCCACACCCCAGCACCCAACACCCTGACACCGAACAAACACCCAACAAACACCCGCACCAGACACCCTGACACCCCAACAAACACCCTGACACCCAAGAAATACCCACACCCCAGCACCCAACACCCTGACACCCAACAAACACCCACACCCGACACCCTGACACCCAACAAACACCCACATCCTGACACCCCAACACCTCCACCCCAGCACCGTCCCAGGCACGGGCCGCCTGTGCAACTGCCCCACAGCCGAGGGACAGCAACAGGGCTGTGTGACAGCATGGGATGGATGCCGTGTGACACTGACACGAACCCTGTGACACCGTGTGCGACACTGTGCGCGACAGCACCGTGAGCTGTGGGACACCCAGACGACAGCGCCCTGGCTGGGGGACACTGTGGGACATTGCCTGTGACACTGTCACGACCCAGGTGACGCCATCACAACCCACATGACACCATGCACGACACCACCACAACTCCCGTGACACTGTCACGACCTGAGTGACACCACATGTGATATCACCACGACCCTGTGACACCATCACACCCTGCGTGACACTGTACGTGGTGCCACCACAACTCCCATGACACTGGCACGACGCGAGTGACGCCGCAGGTGACATCACCACGACCCTGTGACACCATCACAACCTGTGCGACGCTGTATGTGACGCCACCGTGACCCCGTGACACTGTCGCAACCCGCCTGATGCCGCCTGTGACATCACCACGACCCGTGTGACATCATCGCCACGACCCCCATGACACCGCCACGACCTGAGTGACGCCGCAGATGACATCACCACAACCCATATGACATCATCACGACCCCCGTGACACCCCCGTGACCTGTGTGACACCCGGGGGGGAGGGTGTCCCCACCGCTGGAGGGAGCCACCGCAGGGGCGGGGCTTGCTGACACATGGGCGGGGCTAACCAAGCCTAGGGGGCGAGGCCCAGTGCAGAGGGGTGGGGCCGTTGTGGGCGGGGCTTACCTGGCTGGGGAGGTGGGCGGGGCTCTGCTCCAGGGGGGGGCTGTCCTCATCTTGGTACCGGTACTTCTGCGGGAGACACGGGGCTCGGGGGGGGGGCACGACACGGCGGGGGGGGGAGGGGATATCCCCGTGCCCCCCCCGCGCTCCCAATTAACTAAGATTAATTAAGGATCCGCAGCAATTAGAGCGGGCGCTGGCGGGGCCCGGGGGAGATCCAGTTAATTACCGGCAGCGGCAGTGACAGAGCGGGGGGGGGGGGGGGGGTCACCTCCCCCCCCCGGGGGACCCAGGCAGCACCAGTTTAATCCCAGCAGCGATTTGCGCCCTGGCCAATCCCAGGCGGGGATTAAGGGCTAAGCCGGGGCGGGGGGGGGGTGGGACCCCCCCGAACTGGGCCAGACCCCCCCCTCAAACTGGGCGACCCCCCCGCCAGCCCCCAGCGACACTGGGGGGCTCCCAGTGAGCCCCCGACCCCCGCGGTGGGAGCCGCTCCCGGTGCTCCCAGTATCTCTCTGGTCCCTCCCAGTGCAACCTCGCAGCTGGACACAAGCAGGGGGGGCCTGGTGCCCCCCCCCCCAGCTCCCCCAGTGCCTCCCAGTACCCTCATCCCAGCTCTCCCAGTGCCCCTAGTCCCAGATCTCCCAGTATTCCCAGTGGCCCCCATCCTAAATCCCCCAGTGCCCCCATCCCAGCTCCGTTCCAGTTGCCCCAGTGCCCCCCAGCAACCCAGTTCCAGCTTTCCCAGTACCCCCAGTACCCTGACTCCAGTTCTTCCAGTCCTCCCAGTATCCCTGGTACCCCGTCCCAGTGCCCCCAGCCCCACCAGCCCAGCTCTCCCAGTATCCCCAATATGCCATCGCAGTGCCCCTGGTACCCTGACTCCAGCTCTCCCAGTGCCCCCAATGCCCCCGGTATGCCATCCCAGTGCCCCCAGTACCCCGATTCCAGCTCTCCCAGCACCCCCAGTATCCCCAGTACGCCATCCCAGTGCCCCCGATACCCCGACTCCAGCTCTCCCAGTGCCCCAGCTCCCCCAGTATGCCGTCCCAGTGCCCCCAGTACCCCGCCCCCAGCTCTCCCAGCGACCCCCGCCCCACCTTGCAGCCGAAGGCCAGCGAGAGGCTCCGGTCCCGCCAGACCACCCGGCACTGGCAGAGCAGCGGCGAGAAGCAGCCGGGCGGCCGGAGGGGCCCCGCCGCCGCCCCCCGCGCCCCGCGCCCGCCCGGGCCCGGGCCCGCCATCCCGGCCCCCCCGCCGCCTCCATCGGGCCCCGCCCGCCGATTGCGGCCGCGATTACCCGCCCGCCGCCGGGATTAACGGCGCGGGGGGGCGGGCGGGGGCGAATGACCGGGACTGACCCCCCCGGGCCTCCGTACCGGGCCCGCCCTGACCACTCAGGGCCACCGTACCCGGCCCGCGCTGAGCCCCCCCCAACCCCCGGGGACCGGCCCCGGGCCCGGGAGGGACCCGCACCCCGACTGACCCCCGCCCCGGACCCGGACTGACCCCTCCGGGTCCCCCGGAGCCGCAGGGACCCCCGCCCCCCCGGGACCCGCGTACCGGGCCCAGCCTGGCCCCTCCCGGCCGCCGTACTCCGCGCTGACCCCCTCCGGGGACCCGTACCAAGCCCCGCCCCGGGTCGTCGTGGCAACCCGGAGCGCCAAGAGTTAACGGGGGAGGGAGAGGGAAGCGCCGCGCCGGCGCATGCGCGGGGGCCGCGCGCACGTGGGGGGGTGGGAGGGGTGGGCGGAGCTTCCCCCCCGCCCTCCCGCGCTGCCTCCGGCCGACCGTTGCCGGGCAACGCCGCGGGGCCGCGTCGCCTGGCAACGGGGAGGGGCCGCGTCGCCTGGCGACGGCGCGAGCGGGCGCGGGCAGCCCTGGGGGGGGGGGGGGCGCAGGCAGGGGAGAGGGGGGCGGGGGGGGGACGGGCAGGAGGGGAGGGGGGGCGCGCAGGCAGGAGGGGGGGGTGTGGGGGTGTCGCCCACCCCCGCTGCCCACACCAGGCCTAAAATACCGCTGGGTGACGCCAAGGCCCCGTGTAGGCCGCGGGGAGGGGGGGGGGAGCAACAACCGTATCCCCCCCCCCCCGCCCGGCACACGCGTGTTCACACCCGCTGCCCGGTGCGTGTGTGTGTGTGTGTGCGCGCGCGTCCCCCCACGCGCGGCGCCATGGCAACACACGCACCCGCCACATGTCAAACGCCCCCGTGATTTTTTGGGGGGGGGGGGGGGCGCGACACCCCCACGGCCGGCACGGGGTGACACAGTCGGCGGCCGTGTCACCCCGTGCCGGTCGTGGGGGTGTCAGCCCGCCCCAGACCCCCAGTACCATCGACACCAACAGCCGTCACCCCAGTAGAGAGAAACCCCCCCCCCGCCGTGGGATGGACGGGGACCACCTGGTCCTCCAGCGCCATAGAGACCTACAGTCCCCTCGCGATGGACAGGCCCCAGCGGCACGTTTCCCCCCCCCCCAAAATCATACGCGGGGACACCCCCCCCCCCCCCCCGTGCTGTGACATGGGGAGGTTTTGGGAGCACAGAGACGACGCCCCCCCCCCCCGTGACAGAGAGTGGCCCCTCAGGACCACTGAGAGGACCCCCAAGAACACAGAGTGGGCCCCCCAGGCCCCTCAGGACCACAGAGCATCCCCCCAGGACCATAGAGTGGCCACCCCCACGACCACAGATAGGACCCCCTGGGGAGCACAGAGCGGACCCCCAGGACCCCCTAGCATCCCTCCAGGACCATAGAGCAGCCCCCAAGGAGCCCAGAGGGGACCCTCAGGACCCCTCGGACCACAGAGCATACCCCCCCCCCCCCCAGGAGCCCAGACAGGACCCCTAGGATCACGGAGTGGCCCCCTCGGGAGCCCAGAGCGGCCCCTCGGGACCCCCCGCCCCCGGACCATAAAGCGGCCCCCCAGGAGCCCAGACAGGACCCCCAGGATCATGGAGTAGCCCCCTCGGGAGCCCAGAGCGGCCCCCCAGGCCCCCCCCCCCCGGACCACAGAGCATCCCCCCAGGAGCCCAGAGAGGCGCCCACGGCCGCCCCACGGCCCCCGGTCCCGTCCCGACCCCGGCTCCGCCGACCCCCGCCCCGTTGCCCCCGGGGCCCCCCCCGGCCCCGGCCCCGGCCCCGGCCCCGGCCGTACCTTGGTGGTGACGATGCACAGACAGTCCATGGCGGCGGCCGGGGCCGGGGCCGGCGCTCATGGGCCGCCGGGGCGGGCGGGGGGCTCGGCCGGGGCCGCCCGGGGCGGGGGAGGGGGGGGGGCGGGATGGGAACGGGGCGGGGGGGGAGGGGGGGGCGGCGGAGCGGGGGCCGGGGGCGAAGGAGGACCGGGGTGGCTGGAGAACCGGGGGCTTGGGGAGGGGAGGGGGAGCCGGAGGACCGGAGGATGGAGGGAGGACCGGGGCGGGATGAAGGATGGAGGACCGGGGATGGAGGATGGAGAACCGGGGGGGGGGTGGGGGGTGGGGGGGTGTAGGACCGGGGGATGGCGGGATGGAGGACGGAGGATGGAGGACCGGGGGATGGACGGAGGAGCGGGGGGGCGGGGGGGGGGGGGAAGGATGGAGGACCGGGGATGGAGGACGGCGGGGCTGGGGGACCGGAGCCCCCGGAGCCCCGGCGGTACCGCGGGATCCGGTCGGAGCGGGGCCGGGGGAGCGGCGGGCGGGGGAGGACGGGGAGGGGGGAGCAGGGGAGCGGGGACGGGACGGGGCGGGCGGGCGAGGAGAGGCCGCGGGCGGAGGACGGGGGGGACGCGGCGGCGGCGGCGGAGCCGGAGCGGAGCCGGGCGGGGGGCGGGGCGGGGGGGTTAACCCTTCCCCTGCCGCCCCCGGGAGGAGCTGGGGGGGGCGACAGCCGGCACCGTCAGCGGGGGGGCGGCACCGGGGGGGGGGGGGGCGACACCCCGACGGGGGTGGGGGGTGTAGCAGCCCGAGGGGGGGGGGGAGAGGACAGACACACGGATGCACACACCTTGGGGGGGGGGGTGACACCCCGACACCGTGACGGGGGGGGGACGACACCCCGCGGGGACGTGCAACACCCTGACACGGCGGCTGAGCAACAGCCCGACCGGGCGTGCGACACCCGGGGGGGGTGGCGACACCCCGGGGACAGTGTGTGACACCCGGAGGGGGGCGACGACACGGGGACACCCCCGCAGCGTGACAGGGTGTGCGACACAACAACCCGGAGGGGTACCGGGGGTCTGTCGGGGGGTGTCAGGGTTACCCGGAGCCGCGGGGGCGCGGGGGGGGCCTCCGCCACTGTCGCCTCGTAGCTCTCCTGGATGTCTGCAGGACCGGGGCAGGGGGGCGGGGGGATGTCAGGGGCTGTGCCCCCCCCAACACCCCCCAAATCCCCCTCCCCAACCGTCCCCCTCTTAATTAATGGCGAATTGCCCCCCCCAGTGACCCCACATCACCCCCCCCACTCCCCCCCCAGCCCCCCCCACCTCTGGCCCCCCCATCACCCCACTCCCTCCCAGCCCCCACCTCCCTCCAGCCCCTCCCCAGCCCCCCCGTACCGAGCAGGGCCTGGAAGAGGGGGCTCTGCAGCACCCCCAGGAGCTGCTGCGCCCGGAGCCGGGGGGGGGGGCCCAGGGCCTCCTCCAGCAGCCGCAGGGCACCAGCCCCTGGGTACTCCAGTGTGAGTCAGGGCCCCCCCCCGGTGCCCCCCAATATCTATCAGAGACCCCCTGTGACCCCCCCCAGGGCCCCCAACATGGGACACGGACCCCCTGTGACCCCCCCGGGGCAGGTCAGGGCCGTCCTGGACCCCCCACTGTGGGTCAGAGACTCCCCGTGAGCCCCCCACAGCCCACAACATGGGTCAGGGACCGTCCTCCCCCCCCAACCCCCCTGTGTGGGTCAGGGACTCCCTGTAACCCCCCCAGCACCCTCAATGCGGGTCAGAGCCCCCCCCATTTGCCCCCCCTAGGCCCCCAGCATGGGTTGGGGATGCCCCTGTGACCCTCTCAGACCTCCCAACACGGGGCAGGGAACCCCTTTAACCCCCCCCCAGAGCCCCCAACATGGGACACAGACCCTTGTGACCCCCCCCTCCAGGGATCCTAGCATGGGTTAGAGACTCCCTGTGCCCCCCCCAGCTCTCCCCTTTGGGCCCCCCAAGATGGGTCAGGGACCCCCAGGCACCCCCCAGCCCCCCTGGCCTGGCCTCCCCAGGACCCCCGAGCCCCACGCTCACCCCTCTGTCCCAGTGCCATGGCCCGGGCTAATCCCTGCTGAGCTGCAGCTTAGAGGGGGATTTAGGGTCCCCCCCGCCCCCCCCGGGGCATGGTGGGAAATGGAGTCCCAGGGCCCCCCCAGCCCCCCCCCCCGAGGATGCAGGAGGGAGGGGGGGGGTCTCACAGTCACCCTTTATTAAGCAGCTGCAATTAATTAGGCACACAACAGACAGGGCCCCCCCAAGCAAGGGGAGCCCATCCAAAGCAGGGAGACCCCCCCACAAGTGGGCAGGACACCCTCAAAGCAGGGGGAACCCCCCCCAGGCTGCTCAGCCCCCCCCAGTGTTACTGGGCATCCCCAGACCCTCTGGGGGGGTCCCCAAAACTGCCACCACCACAGGCAGGGGGACCCTTGAAACAGCCTTTCCTTAAGGCACCCCAAACTTCCATGATGGATTTGGGGGGTAGCCTAAAGCCCCTCCCAGGAGTGTCAATGCTCCTGCCCTCCCAAGGGGGAGCAAAGCTGTGCCCCCCCAAAAAAAAGGGGGTGTGTGTGAGGTGTCCTACCCTGGGGGGGCAGGGTTAAGGCAGTAGAGGGAGTTGGGGGGGGGGAAGGTGATGGGGTTGGGGGATAAGGGGGTGATTTTTGGGTCCACTTGGGGGGGGTCCAGGCTCCAGCTGGGGACTCTGGGAGTGGGTTGGGGGAGTCCAGGACCAGACTGGAAGGTCCAGGGCTAGGTGGGGGGGTCTGGTTCCACTTGGGGGGTCCAGGATTGGGGGTTGAGGTCCCGGGGGGGCTGGGGGGGGGGCGGGGTGTCAGAAGCCGAGGGGGGTGGGCCCGACGACCCCCCCACTCTCCACCACGGCCCGGGCAATGCCCCGTAGGTTGCGGAAGCTCTCAGTGGGCAGTGGCCGCAGTGTCGCCAAAACCCGCTGGTGGGCCTGGAGGGGCACAACAGGGGGGTTGGGGGTGGCACCAGCCCCCCCCAGTCTCACCCCCCCAATCCCCCCAAAACCCCCCCAGCCCCTCCTCACCTCCTGGCACCAGGTGTCGCAGAGGAGCCGCTCGTGCTGCGCCGTGGGTTGCTCCATGGCCAGGGACCGTGATGCCCTGGGGAGGGATGGGGGGGGAGCTGAGCCAGCCCCACACGTTGGGGGGGGGGTGGGGGGCGGCAGGGCCCCCCTGAACTCCTCCGGACCCCCCCTGTACCTGGAGAGGACGACGACCATGGCGTAGATGTCGATGGCGCTGTCGGCCACACGCTTCAGCACAAACTGTTCATCTGGGGGGCAGGCAGAGAGGGGATGGGGGGGGCAGTACCCCCAAACCAACGTTGGCACCCACAAACCACCCCTGAACTTCCCAGGGGTGAGGGGAGGCCCCAGCACCTCCAAACTGACCCCGGCCCCTCCAGCAACGAAGGCAGCCACCCGCCAGCACCCCCAAATTGCCCCCAGGAGTGGGGCAGAGCCCCCCGCCCCTTGTTAAGGAGGGTCCCCCAAGCCTGCCCCCCGGGGGCCCCCCCAAGCTCCCCACTCACCCACAATCTTCTTGCCATGCTTCAGCAGCAGTGCGTCGGCCGTCTCGGCGAAGAGCTCCAGGCACTGCAGGGTCTGCAGCGGGGTGGGGTGGGTGGTGTGTCATGGCGGGGTCCCCCCCGGCCCCCCCCACTGGTGCCCCCCAGTCCCCCCACTCACCTTCTGGGCGCTCTCCTGCAAGTCGGGGTGCACGTGGTCCTGCAGGGAGAGCCCCGAGCCCAGCCCAGCTTTCCTTGGGGGTGGGGGCAGAGAAGTCAGCCCCCTCTCTAAACTGCCTCCCCCCCCCGGAAAAGGGGGGCAGCTATGGGGGGGGGCAGGTGGGGTTGGGGTCCCCCCAGTACCTGCGGAGGCGACGGGTGACCTCTCCAGCCAGGACCCCCACATTGCCCAGGGGGTTCTTCAGGGCCTTCTGCAGCCCCCGGAGCTGTACCCCCAAAGTCTGGGGGGCAGAAAAGGGGGGAAACCCCAGGGAGAGGGGTCAGGGGTGGGGATCCCAAGCCTGGGGTGGGGCACAGATGGGCATCCCCAAACGTGGGGGCAGTCAGGGATGGGGGTCCTCAGCCCCCCAATGCTCCCCCCACCTTCCCCCCAGGACCCCAACCCCCCCGCCTCAGCCCCCCCAGCGCTCCCCAGCCCCCCCCACCTGGAAGCCGTTGAGGGCAACAAAGAGGCGCAGGATGTCGTTGGTGCCCTCAAAGATGCGGAAGATGCGCAGGTCCCGCAGCACCCGCTCGACGCCGCTCTCCTGCAGGGCAGGGGCAGGGTTTGGGGGGGTCCCCACAACCTGGGGGGGCACCCCACAACTTGTGGGGCAGCCCCATAACCCGGGGGGCAGCCCCACAACCCAGGAGTCCCACTCACCTGCATGAAGCCCATCCCTCCCATCACCTGGATGCACTCGTCCGTCACGGTCCAAGCTGCCTCCTGCCGCGAGCAGAGCGGTGAGACCCCCCCTGGACACCCCCAAACCCCCCTCGGGGGGTTCCCAAAACCAGCCCCCCCATCCGCCCCCCGCCCCCGGGTCCCTCACCGAGCCGAAAATCTTGCTGATGGCCGCCTCTATCTGGAAGTCAGTGGCTCCCTGGTCCATGTTGGCGCTGATCATGTATGCCATGGACTGGGGGGCAGAGGGGAGGGTTGAGGGGGCTGGGGGGGCAGAGAACCCCCAGTGCCCCCCCCAGGCCCTCCCCGCTGGCGCCCACCTCGGTGACGTACTGCAGCAGCGCCATCCGCGCCAGTTTCTCCTGGATGGCCCCAAAATTGTGGATCTTGTCCCCAAACTGGGTGCGGTTGGTGGCGTGTTCCACCTGGTGGGAGAGGCACCAGGGTGGGGGGGCTGAGGAGGGGCAGGGGGGGACCCCAGGCCTCATGGTTTTGGCCAGGAGCCCCCTGTGCTGCTGGGGGGGAAGGAAAGGAGCCCCAGGGGGATGGGGAGGGGTCCCCAAGGGCATGGGGGCAGGCTCTAGGGGGGTCCTGGGGGACAAAGAGGATCCTCGGGGGGGGCATTGGGGCATGGAGGGGTCTTGAGGGGGGATGAGGGACCCCCAGGGGCATGGAGAGGGGTATGAAGGTGTCTTGGGGCAGCGTTGGGGGGTTACAGAGGGTTCCTGTAAGGGTAAGGAGGGGTCTGGGGGGCCTAAGAGGGTTCTGGGGGGGTCAGAGCATACAGAGGGATCCTGAAGAAGGCACAAAGGAGGGTATGTGGGAGTCTGAGGGACCCCCAGGGGCACGGAGAGGGGTACAGAGGGGTCCTGGGGGGTAAGAAGGGGGCGAGGGGGTCCCACCAGAGGGGTCTGGGAGTCATAGGGGATCTGTGGGTACTCACAGCCTTGGCCAGGACCCCCCGCATGGTGCCAGCCATGGCGGCAGCCATCCCGAAGCGGCCGTTGTTGAGGATGTTCATGGCCACCTTGAAGCCCCCCCCGGGCACCCCCAGGACGTTCTCAGCCGGGACCCGCACCCCCTCGAAGTGAACCTCCGCTGTGTTGGACGCCCGGATCCCCATCTTCTTCTCGGGGGCACCGCTGGAAGTGGGGGGGGTGTCAGGGTGAGATGGGGGGAGTCAGCACCCCAAAACACCCCCCCCATGGACCCCCACTCACTGGGTGACCCCCCCGAAGCCGCGCTCCACGATGAACGCCGTTATCTTCTCCTTTGTCTCTCCCGTCCCCTCATCCCGCAGTGGCGTCTTGGCGAACACCGTGAAGATCTCGGCCAGGCCCCCGTTGCTGTGGGGAGGGGGTGTGAGGCGGCGGGGGGGTCATGAGTACTCGGACCCCCTCCCCGGGCTCCCCCCCCAGCCCCACCTGATCCAGATCTTGCTGCCGTCCAGGGTGTAGAAGGTGCCGCAGGGGCTGGGCTGCGCCCGTGTCCGGATGGAGGCGGCGTCCGAGCCGCTGCCCGGCTCCGTCAGGCAAAAAGCCGCCACCGTCTCCCCTGGGAGGGCACAGGGAGGGGTTGGGGGGGGGGTCCCCAGCTCCCCCAGACCACCACCCCCTCACGTCCCCATACCGGTGGCCAGGCGGGGCAGGTATTTCTTCTTCTGGGCGGGGGTCCCGTAGAGTAGCAGCCCCTTGAAGCCGATGGACTGGTGGGCTCCCAGCGTGATGCCCACCCCTAGGTCATGCTGGCCCACGATCTCCACCAGCCGGGCATACTGGGGGGGGGAGGGGCACAGTCGGGGGGGGGCTGAGGGGCGGTCCCAGGGGCAGAGGGGGTCTCTTTGAGGGGGCTGAAGGACATCCCCAAGGGGGAGAGGGGGCACCCGAGGGGGCTGGGGTTATCAGAAGGGTATCCCCAAGGGCACAGGGGGTCTTGGGGGGGGGGGCTGAAAGAAGTCCCCAAGGGGATGAGAGGGTATTTGGGGGCTGAGGGAGGGCTGGGGGGGTCCCCATGGGCTCAAGAAGTGGCTGAAGGTGTCCCCGGGGGGTTTAGGGGGGGCTGACAAGTGTCCCCAGAAGCACAGAGGGTCCCCAGGGCCTTGGGGACACCTGAAGGGGGTCCCCACTGGCAGACGAGGGTCCCGGGGAGGGCTGAAGGGGCTCACCTGGGTGTTGGAGAGCCCCAGCCCCCCCATTTCAGGGGGCACCTGCAGCCCGAAGGCCCCCATCTCCTTCAGCCCCTGCATCGTCGCATCCTCCACCCGCTCCAGCTCGTCGTTCCGGGCCGGGTTGTTCACCTCCTGGGTGGGGGGGGGGGTGTGTGTCAGGGCAGGGGGACCCCCAAACTACTCCCCCAGACCCAGGATCCCTGGGAAAGGGGGTGCAGCCCCCCCGTGGAGGAGTCACGCCCAAAATCCCCTTTGCACCTGAAAAAAGCGGGTGACGGGTCCCACCAACTCCTGCAGCGTCTGCTCCTGCTCCTCGCTCAGTGCTATGGGACATTGGGGGGGTCACGGGTGGGTGTGTGTGTGCAAAATAAGGGGCTACCCCCCCCAGTCATTTCGGGGTCCCCCTACCTGAGGGGTATGGGAAGACCTGCTCCGTGTTCAACCGCCCCAGGAACATCCCCACGGCGAATGACTTGGACTCCTGGGGATGAGGGAAATATCAGGGGGCAGCCGGTGCCCCCCACCACCACCCCGAGGCCCGCCCCCCCGCCCCGCCCCCCTACTCACCTCCAGGGCAGGCTGGGCTTTGGGGGGGGCCGCAGCAGCTGCTGCCACTGCTCCAGTTTTGTGCAGCACGGCCTGCAGAGGGAAATGAGAGCACCCCAAATCCCCCCCGGCCCCCCAAACCATCCCTGTACCCCCAAATCCCCCCATACCCCCCCAGGAACCCCAGCCCTGAGAATCCCCACACCAACCCCAATCCGCCCCCCCCCCAAACAATCCCAAAGACCCCCTACATGTTGATACCCTGCCTAGGGTTCCCCCACACCCCCCCCCCGGGTCTCCCAAAACCCTCGGGAACCCCCCCAGGGCCCCCCCCATCACCTTTCCCCCAGTTACCGCCTCCCGCCCTTTGCCCCATTTCTGACATCACAAGGAGGGGGGGGATCCCAGGGAAGGGGGGGGGTATCCCGGCGGGGGCGGTTTTTGGGGAGTCCCTACCTCAGCCTCATGCGTGCTCTGCAGCCGGGCCCCCCCGACCCTGGGGATGAAGGGGGGGGGTGTCACAGCGGCCCCCCCGGGAACCCCCCAGACCCCCTCAAACCCCGGTGTTCCCTCAAACAGCCCCATCCCGCCCACACCGGGGGGGGGGGCTCCTAAAGTCCTGGGACCCCCCCGAAACCCCCAAGTCCCCCAAAACCCCGACCCCCCGAGTCTCGGGGCTCCCCCAGCCCCAGGACCCCCCCCAGACGCCCCCAAAGCCAGAGGTTCCCCTAACCGGGCCGTCCCCCCCCCAAGTACTGGGATTCCCCCCCCAAGTACTGGGATCCCTCCCAAGAGCTGGGTGCCCCCCAAAATCCCGGGACCCCCGGAGTCCCCCCAGCCGCCGGAGCCTCCCGGAGCTCTGGGACTCCTCCAGCCCCCGGGTTGCTCCCAACGCCCCCCCCCCCGTATCCCGGTGCCCTCCCCAAGTGCTGGGACACCCCCCCCCCCCCGAAACCCCAAAGCCCCCCGAAACCCGGGGCCCCGCCCCCCAGCCCCCGCCGGCCCTGGGCCCTCCCAAAAAACTCCCGGGGGCTCACCCCGGCGGGGCCCAGCGGAGCAGGCGCAGCCCCAGCCCCAGCCCGGCCGCTCCCCTCATGTCGCCGCCGCCGCTGCGTCCCTCCGGTGTCCCGGGCCCGTCCCGGTGTCCCCCCCCCCCGCCCCTCCCCGCCAAGGTCACGGGCCGGGCAGGGCCGCCCCGCGCGGGGCACGCTGGGAAACGTAGTTAACCGCCGAGCACCCGCCCCCGCTACGCTAATAGATGCAAATGAACCGGAGCGCGGAGCCACGCCCCTCCCCGGGACGGGACCGCCGCCGCCTGCGCCCCGCCGTAAGATGGCGCCCGCGGCCGGCTGGGACGGAGCCAAAATGGCGCCCGTCGCTATGGCGACCCGCTCCTCGCTGTGGCCCCGCCCCGCCCGTCCTCCCGCCCACCGGGAGGGAGCGCGGAGCGGGGGTCGGACACGACCCGTGGGGGGGGAATATCCCCGTGGGGGGGTCGCCGTGGGGCTGCCCCACGGGGGACGGTAGTGGACAGGAGGCCCCCCCCGGGTGGGTGGGGGGTGTGTGAGGAGGCCCCCCCGGGTGCCGAAGCCGGACAGAGGGACGCTGACGCCCCCGTACGAAGGCCGCGGCGCCGTTTATTTACAGGGGGGGCTGCAGCCCCCACGCGAACTCCAAAATATTATTCTTAAAACAAGGGGGGGGGGGGAAGGGGCGGGGGGGGAAGGATCCCCCAAACCCCGCCCCACCCCCTCGGGGGGGGGGGGCACGGGGACATACCCGGCCCATTTTGGGGGTGCCTCCCCCCCCGGGATGCTCCAACCGCCCCAACACCCCCAAACCGCGGGGGGAGGGGAAGGGAGGGGCGGCCCCCCCCCCGAAAAAGTGGGTTGTGGGGAATTAAAAGTTTAAAAAAATAACACACATGAAAAACTGCTTCCCCCCTCTATTTACAGCCTGACTGTACACCTGGGGGGGGGCCCCCAAAACATCCCAGGGCAAGGACACACCCACTGCCTGGGGGCCCCCAAACCCCCTGAGTCCTGGGACCCCCCCCAGGAGGTGGGGGCTGCCCTAAACCTCATGGCCTGGGGGTGAGGGTCCCCCCCCCAAACCTCCTCTGTCCTGGGGGGGGGGGGGGGGCAGGGTGAGGGTCCCCGCAAACTTCGTGGTCTGGGGAGAGGGATCCCCAAATCTCCTGAGTCCCAGGACCCCAGCAGGATAAGGGTCGTCCCCCAAAATCTCCCCTGTCTTGGGGGGGGGGCAGCAAGGCTCCCCTAAAACCGTGTGGCCTGGGTGAGGGCCCCCCCAAATTCCCCCTGTCCTCGGGACACACACACACACACACGTGAGGCTCCCCAAAACCTCGTGACCTGGGTTACGGGACCACTAACCCTCCCTGTCCCAGAGGGGTCCCCCCACCGCCCTCCCATCTGGGGGGATGAGGCTCCCCCAAACCTTGTGGCCTGGGGTTAGTGACCCCCACGCTCCCCCCCCAACCCCGGGGGTGAGGGACCCCCAAACCTCCTGAGTCCCATCCCTGAGGCTCCCCCCAACACCCCTCCCCCCCCCCGTCTGTGTGGATGGGGACGGGGACGGGGGGTGGGGGGTGTGTGTGTGTGCGCGCGCCTCACCCCCCCGGGTCGGGGGTCGCTAGGCGTCCCCCCCGGGTCGGGGGGCGGCGGGGGGGGCGCGGCGGGGCCCCTCCCTGCACTTCTGGCAGTAGAAGACGTCGGGGACGTTGTTCTTCTTGACCTTGGCACAGGAGAGGTGGATCCAGGTCCCGCACTGGCTGCACTCGATCATCGGCCGCCCCGCGAAGGGCTTCTGGCAGTAGCAGGTGATCAGGTCCCAGGAGTCGTCGCCTGGGGGGGGGACACACACAACAAAATTGGGGGGGGGTCGGGGGGGAACCCTGAAAGGGAAGGGTCGGGGGGACCCCAGACCCGGCCCTGGATCACCCTGCTTGGTGTGGTCCCGTGGTGGTGGGGGAACGGGGAGGGATGCTGGGGGGGTACCAGGGGCTTGGGGGGGGGGGGGGGGGGGAAGTGAGGGCGTGGGCCCCCCCCGCTCACCCGACTCCACCATGATGTCCTCGTCCATCACCCGCATCTCGCCCTCGCTGGAGCTGCCGTCCCCGTCCCCGTCCCGGCTGGTCTCGGTGCTGCCGCCCTCCTTGGCCCCCCCCCCCGCCCCCAGCTTGCCCCCCCCCGCTTCCCGGGGCTCGGCCCCCGCCTCGGGGGGCGGCGGGGGGGGCGGGGGGGAGGCGGGCTCCTCCTCCGAGTCCGTCTCGCTGGGGGAGGCCTTGGCCCCCTCCCGCTCCCCCTTCTTCCACCGCCGCTTCTTGCTCTTCTTGATGCGGGACCGGGGCTCCCCCCGGCCCCCCCGGGGTCCCCCCGGGTCCCCCCGCCGGCTGCGCCGCTCCCGCCGCCGGGGGGGCGCGGGGGGGGCGCCGGGGGGGGGCGGCAGGTCGAAGAGGGAGTCCTTCAGGCGCATCTTGTCCAGCAGGGCGCTCTCGGGGGGGGCCAGGCGCCCCAGACCCCGCTTCTTGGAGGACTTGGCCTTGCGGACGAAGGTCTCGATGGTGCGCAGGGCGGCAGGGGCTGAGCCCCAGCCCTCCCCCCCCTCTGCCCGGCCCGGCCCCAGCGGGGAGCTGGGCCCCGACGACGGCCAGCCGCTCTCCTGGGGGGCGAGGGAGGGGATTAGGGGAGGGGGACCACGACACACGGGACACCCCCCCCGCCCCAGCATTGCGCTCCTCTGTCACGGGGGTCTGCCCTGAACCCCCTTGTCACCCCCGTTTCCTGGGGGTGCCCGAGCCCCCCGCCATCATGGGGGGCTGCCCCCAAAGCCCCCTATCGCTGCTGTCCCGGGGGGTGTGGGGGGGTGGTCCTGAGGCGCCCCCCCCCCCCCCCAAGACCCCCATCCCTGGGGGTGCCCCAACCTCCCCCCCATGACCTCCTCATCTCCCTACCAGTCCTAGGGGGCTGCCCCAAACCCTTTGTCCCCCAACACCCCCATCTTGGGGGGGGGGGGGGGGCATCCCAAACTGCCCCCATCCCAGGAGCTGCCCCAACACCCCCCCCTTCCCCGGACTCCATCTCCCGTCACCCACCACCAGCACCGCCCGCCCCAAAATGGCGGCCCCGCGCGGGGCACGCCGGGACTCGTAGTCCCGGGGGATGCCGACTCCAATTCCCGGCATCCTCCGCGGCGGGGAGGGGCGGGCCCGCGCGGGGCACGCCGGGAGCTGTAGGCGCCGAGGCAAGATGGGGCCGGGGCGGGGGGGGGCCCGCCGTGGGGGGTGGGCCGGGTCTGGCGGAGCGGGAGGCCCCGGGCGAGGAGCGGCGCCGGCCCCGGGTCCCCCCCCGCGACCCCCGCTACCCCCCCACCCTCCGGTGCCCCCCTCCCGGGTCTCACCTCGGCAGCCGCCGGGATGTACCCGGCGTAGGCGAGGACGAAGCTGCAGAACTTGTTGAAGTCCTCGATCGTCCGGCGGCGCTTCTCGGGGGGCTGCGGGCACCGGGTGGGGGGGGGGCCGTCAGCACCGGGACACCACCACCACCACCCCCCCCCCACTACCGGCCCTGCGGCGCGGCGGGGGTTAAGGCCCGGCGGGAGGAGCCGGCCACCGCTCCCGCCTGCCCGGGCCTCCGCGGGGGGGGGGGGGGGGGCAGCCTCCGGGGAGGCTCCCGGGCCACGGGGATCCCCCTCCCCCCTGTAATGCCCGGTCGCCGCCGCCCCCCCCCCCCCCCGCTCCCCTCCCCCCTCACCTGCGTCTCCGCCTTCAGGCTCGGGAGCGGGTCTGTGGAGGGGGGAGGGGGGGGTCACGGCGGGCCCCGGGGCGGGGGTAGCGGGGGGGTGGGGGGGTCCCGGCCCCGCTCCCGGAGCGGTGTCGTGTCCCCCCCCCCCTCCCCGGAAGCGTCCCCCTGTACCGAGAGCTCAGGGCGCGGCCGCCCCGGTGCCGGGACCGTTCCCCCCCCACGTTGCCGCCGCCTCCCGGTCACGCTGGTCCCGGAGCACCCCCCACCTCCCCCCCGGGTTCTCCTCCCCCGCCGCCCCCCCCCCCCCCGGGGCACGTTCCAGTCCCCATCCCCCCACCAGCGTGCGCCCCGGGGCCCCGAGTCCCCGGTGCTGGTCCTGATACTCCACAACGCCCCCCCCCCCGCCCAGTCCCGAGATCGCGCTCCCGGCCACGCTTTCCCCCGGGAGGACCGCCCCCCCCCGCCGGTGCCGGCACTCCCGGTGTCCCGGTTCTCCCCCGCCGCTCCGGCTGCTGCCCCCCCCCCCCTTCCCAACCAGTGCCGGGGCTCCCGACCCCCCCCCCCCAGCCCCGGTAACCCGCTGGTGCCGACACTCTCGGTGCTCCGGCTCCCCCGCCCCGCTACCGGCAGCCCGGGTGCTCCAGCTCCACCCCCCCCCCCGGTACCGGCACTCCCGCTGCCCCCTCGTGTGTCCCCCCCACAACGGTACCGGTGGTCCCGCTGCCCCCCTCCCCCTGTGCTGGCACCCCCTGTGCTCCGGTTCCCCCCGGTGCCGGCACTCTCAACGCTCCCGCTCCCCCCTCGTGCCCCCCCCCACCCCCATGCCGGCATTCCCGGTGCTCCCGATCCCGGCCCCCCTTCGCTACCGCCGGTGCTCTGGTCCGTCCGTCCGTCCGCCCGCCCCCCCCCCGCTGCCCCCGGCGCCGGTACCTTCGGGGCCGGGCTCGGCCATGGCGGCGGCCCCGCGGCGGGGTCGGGCCCCGGCTCCGTCCGTCGCTCCCGTCCGGTGCCGCCTCGCTCCGCACCGCCCCCGCCCCGCCCCGCCCCCGCCCACCGGGCCCCGCCCCTCACCGCCCCACGCATGCGCAAGCCCCTCCCCTCTCCCCAACCCACGCCCTCCCTTCCGGCGCGGGGCTCGCCGGGAGTTGTAGTCCCGCCCCCCCGCCCCCGCACAAAGGAGTCCCGAGGCCGCTCGGCGGCTCCGTCGCGTTTATTGAGGCCGAAGCCACGGGGCCGCGGGGGGCCGGGGGGGGCGGCGGGGGGGGGCCGGAGGGGGCTCAGGCCCCGTAGACGCTCTCGTCGCTGTAGGCGATGTACAGGAAGAAATCCTCCTCGTGGTGCTCCTGCGGGGGGGGGGGGGGGGGGGGGCACGGGAGGGAGGTCAGGAGTGTCCCGGGCACAGTCGTCCCCCCCAGCACGTATACCCCCCCCCCCGCACAGGTACCAGCCCCCCCTCCCCCCCCCGCCTTTAGCTCCACGGGGCACCCAAGGGACCCCAGCCGAGTCCGTGGGGTGCCCCACTCCCCCCCACCCAGCCCACACGTCCGCCCCCCCCCCCCGGCTCCCCCCGCCCCCCCCCACCTGGTAGAGCTGGCCCATGGTGGCGCTGGTGGGGGGGATGACGTTGTTGACGAAGAAGAAGAGCGCGTCCTCCGCCCGCAGGTGGATCCGCTTCCGGATCAGGAAGTAAAACTGGCCCACTGCGGGGGGGGGGGGGTACGGTGAGGGGGGGACCAAGGGACACCCCCCCCCCGCCCCAGCCGCCCCCCCCAAGCCCCCCTCCTGCCCCTCCCACCTGTCAGGTCCGAGGGCACCAGGTACTTCTTCTTGTCCAGGTCTCCGATTCGGGCCTTTGGCGCCTTCTCCACGATGACCTGTGCGGGGAGGGGGGGGGAGATGGGTACGGGACCCCCCCAGCATGGAGGGGTGCGGCCCCGCAGGGACCCCCCGGGTCAGCCCTGGCCGGGGGGGAGCGATGGGGAAGGGGGACGGGGGCGGGGAGCGGCTCTGGGAGGGGTTCTGGGGGGGTCCCCAAGGGGGTCCCGGACGCCCTGGGGTGGGCGGTTGTCTCGAGGCGGGGGGCTGTCGGCTGTCGGGGGGGTCCCCCAGGTGCAATGAGAAGGGAGGAGGTATTGTCACGGGTGGGGGGGGGCGCTGCGCCCGGACGCCTGGGTGCCTCGGAGCGGGGGGTCCCGGCGGGCTCCCCAAGCGGTTCCGGGGGGTCCCGGGGTGCCGCGGGGAGTGTCCCGGGGGGTCCCCCGCCCTCACCGGGACGCGGTCCGGGTACTTCTTGCGGATCTTCTCGCCCTCGCAGCGGCGCTTCTCGAACGGGTGCTCCTCCTTGTACAGGAACTTCATGGCCGGGTCGGGACCGGGACCGGGGCCGGGGCCTGGGCCTGGTCGGGGCCGGGACCGGGACCGGGACCGGGTCGGGACCGGAGGGTGCGTGCGCGGCGCACGGATACGGCCCCTCCCCCGCTTCCCGGTGCGGCCCCGCCCCCGCCGCCACGCCAACAGCGCAGCGCGCGCGCGCGCCACGCCATCGGCGTAGAGGCCGCCGCCCCGCGGCGACGGGGAAGGGGGCGGCCGCGCCTGCGTACTCGGCGTAGCGCCCGCGCAGACGGCGTAGCGCCCGCGCGCTCGGCGCAGGGCCCGCGCAGGCGGCGTGGCGCATGCGCACGGGTCACATTGCTCGCCGCTCTGGACCCTCCGTCGGTACGGAAACGGCGTAGACCCCTCGCCCCCATCAACGGCGGTTGCGCAATGGGGAGGCTGGCGGCGGGGGAGGGGGGGGTGGTTGGAACAGGAACGGGCCGAGCCCCGGTAACGGGGTGGAACCTGCGGGGGAGCGGAAGGAACCGGGCGGTGGCGGCGCGGAAGGATCCGCGGCAGTGCTGCGCCACCATGTGACTGACGTCACCGCATGGGGGGGTGAGTCACGTGGCGGGCGGGGTCGCGAGGTAAACAGTGACACCACGTGACCGCCGACCGCGACGGCAGGAGGAGGCGTGGCCAGGGGCAAAAGGGCGGAGCCAGCGCTGGCATGCGGACGGAACCACCCCAAGGGGGCGGGGAGCAGACACGGACGAAACCACCGCGCCTGGAGGGGGGGGGGGGCACATGGGGGACCCCGGGAAAGGCAAAGGGCACCCAGGCGTCCGGGGGAGCCCCCCAGGCAGCAGCAGTGTTGGGGGAGAATGCAGGGGGGACGCAGAGACACCCCCCACACACATACCCCCACCGTGGGGCTGGGGGACACACACAGAGGGACCCCGAAACACAGAGAGGGCAGAGACGCCGCAGGTGGGACCGAGGTCTTTTAAAAACAAGAGGGCGGGGCCGGCAGCACCCGTCTGTCCGTGTCCATCCATCCGTCCGGTGGGGGGGCAGCCCCCGCGCCCCCCCAGCACTGAAGTTGGGGCAGGTGGCTCCATGCTTCCCCCCACCAGCTGAGGGGAGAAGCTTCATGTGTTCCCCCCTGGCACATAGTCCATCCCTCGTGGGGGGGGGGGACAGGGGGTCCCCACAGTGCTGGCACAGTCCCCGGGGGGTCCCCACGGCGTGGGCTCTGTCCCTCATGGGGGGGGCCGGTGGGTCCCCGTCCCTGCGGCGGTGGGGGTGATGGTGACAGGGAGGGGCAGGGCTGCTGTCACCACAGCCGGTGCTGGTGCAGGTTGCGGCTCAGGACGGAGCGGACATCGGCTGTGAACCTGGGAGGGGTCAGAGCAGCATGAGACCCCCAAATGCCTCGCTAGTACCCCCAAACCAGCACAGACCCCAACATCAAGATTGCTCAGGGTCCCACAACCCACCGCCCACCCCCCCCACACCCCGTCCAGGGCACCCCCCTGCGCCCCGCCGAGAGCCCCTCAGGAACGCCCCTGGGCTCCACTGTGTTCTCCCTGATCAAGCTGAGCCCCACCAGGACAGCGCCTGGGCCTCCCTGTGCCCCCCCCCCAGACCTGCTGTGCCACTCAGGACACTCCCCAGACCCCCCCTCTCTCCCCCCTAGGATACCCCCCAAACCCCACTGTGCCCCCCCACATCTTGCTCTGGCCCTCAGTCCACCCCCAACCATGCTCTGCCCCCCCCAGCACAGCCCCCAGACCCTGCTGTGCCCTCCCGACCATGCTCTGCCCCCCAGGGTCTCACCTCAAGGCATCCAGCATGGGCAGCAGGTTGAGCAAGGCCGTGTCGCTGGGGTCGCTGAACCAGGACTTGATGGGGATGGCATTATCTGGGGGCAGAGGAGGGGGGGGTGAGGGGCTGGGGGGGCTCTGGGGCAGAGGGCGTGGGGTCCCAGGGGCCGGGGAGGCCGTACCTGGGTGGCTGCGGTAGGCGCCGGGGGAGTTGTCGAGGATGACGATGCTGGAGAGGTCGCTGTGCACCACCGACAGGTCCTTGATGTAGCTGCCCAGCTCCAGCGTGCAGTGCTGGGGGGTGGGGGGCCGGGTCAGGCCACGCCCCTCGGCCAGCCACGCCCACCGGCTGGCCACACAGCAGCCGCCACCACAGTGCTCAGCCCTGTCCCAGCAGCAGCTCTGCCCTCCTGACCTGGCCCCGCCCCCCACCAAGTGGCTCCACCCCAGGAAGCCCCGCCCCCATCAGCGGCTTGCCCCCCCCCCCCAGCCATTTCACCCAGCCCCAGGCTACTCCATCCCCAGGGCTCACCCCGCCCTAACCCCACCCACTGGCCCCACCCCTTGAGACTCCACCCCATCGGTCAAGCCCTGCCCCGGGCCCCGCCCACCTGCCGGTAGTAGCGCCGGTTGAGGATGCTGCGGTTGTTGTCCAGCTTGTCGGCCACGGCGCAGCCGTAGATCTCCATGCTGGCCGTGAACACCACCAGCTCGTACCACTGGCTCACCTGCGGGCGGGTCAGCGCCAGGGTCTGCCAGGGAGGGGCAGGGCGGGGAGGGCAGGGCCGGGGAGGGGTCCCCAGGGCAGGGCGGGGGGCGGGGCACTCACCACCTCCAGGAAGAAATCCACATGGGGCCGCTTGTGCACGAAGAACCGGACGGGGTGTTTGTCGATGACGACCTGGCGGGGGATGGGGTGGGGTGTGTGTCAGTGGGACCCCGACACCCCCTGCCTCGGGCTGCGGGAGCCTCAGCTGTACCCCAGCACCTAGGACCCCCAAACTCTGCCCCTGGGGACCCCCGCGTCCCCCCTGACCTTGAGGATGAAGTCCGGGGGGGTCCCCGGGCGCACGGTGGGCCGCAGCACGCCGTCATGGTGCGAGTGGATCAGGGTCTCGTCCAGGTCCAAGACGAGGATCTTCCTCTTCACCTGGTCTGGAGGGCAGGGGGAGGCAAGGGGAGTCAGAGGGTCCGCCCAATTGGGGGGGGGTCCCCATTAACACCTCTGAACCCCAACACACCGTGTCTGTTTCTCTCCTTCCTCCTCAGAACCTCCCCCATTTTGGGGTTCTCCCTGCTCCACCCCACAGCCCCCCCCCAGTTTGGGGGCTCCCCACACCCCACGGGGACCCCCCCAGACTTACTGAGGCGGTTGCGGGAGACGGGGGAGAGGGGCAGTACGTCGTATCGCACCGTCTGGTATTGGATCACCTGCCGGGAGGGAGAAAGGGACGGTCACATCTGCGAGGGACGCCCGCAGTGGGGGGGACACACACAGCCCCCAGATCCCCCTCCCGACCCCCCAGCACCGTGGGGCAGGGCAGCCAGGCCGTAACGGAGCATCCCGCCCCCCCCAATGCCCAGAATAGAACCCCGGTGTCCGCCCCCCCATCACCACATCCTGGCAGCGTCCCCTCTGCCGTCACTGCCGGGCACGGGACGGTGGCCCCTGGCACTGAGCCCCGGGGGGGGCCGGCATCCCCCCCCCCCGGGGCTAAATTAAACCTCTCACCTGCTGCTCCTCATCAGCGCCCCCACCCCCCCCCGCCCAGATGTCTGGGTCCCCCCCTAACGCCCCCCCCAAACCCTCGAGGGACCCAGGGTGGCTGCAGTCACCCACCGTGCCCCCACTTTGGGGACGTGGAGGAGCCCAGACGCACTGTCCCCCACCGGCTGGGAACCCCCCTAGCGTCCCTCAAGCCGGAGAGATGGGGGGCTCCGTTGGGGAAACTGAGGCACGGACAGAGCCCCCCCCCCCGCCAACCAGCCCTACTGCCCAGATGGATGTGGAAGCCCCCGGCCCCGGAGGAAGTGGGGGGACCGGGAACCCCCACAACCGGGCCTGGCCCCCCGCAAAGTCCCGGTACAGCCGGCACCCGCCCGTCCCCCCCGCCTCCCTCCACCGGTACTCACGGTGCGGCCCCCCGCTCCCGGTACTCACGGTGCGGACCTGCCGGCGCAGCATGTAGAGAAGGAAGCTCCAGAGTTTGGTGGCGAAGGCCACGAAGGTGCGGAGCCCCAGCAGGCACTGGGTCCGCATCATCCCGGCACCGGCCCCGCCGCCGCCGCCGCCCCCCGCCCGGCCCAGCTCCGCCAGCTTCGCGCCCCCCGCGCCGGGGGCGGCGGCGGCCCCAGCCCCGGGCCGGCCCCGGGACCTCCGGCCCCGCTGCGGCCGCCGGCCCGGGGGAAGGCGGCGCGGGGGAGGCGGCTCCGGAGGTAGCGGCGGCCCCGGCAGTAGCGGCGGCCCCGGAGGCCCAGAGAAGGGGGCGGCGGCGGCGCCGGAGGCGCGGGGGAGGCGGTCCCGGGGAAGGGCCCCCGGCGGTCCCCGGCCGCGGCGGGTCGGGCGAGCTCGGCCGTTACCGGCGGGCGCCCCCGGCCGCCGCCATCGCGCTCCCGCCCGGCCCCTCCCGCCGCTCTCGCCGCCGCCGGGGTCACTTCCGGCCGAGCACTTCCGGGGCGCGGGCGCGGCGCCAAGGCCGGCCGCGAGAGGAGGGGGGGCTGCCGCGCCTGCGCGGCGGCCGGGGGCGTGGCCTCCGCCGAGGGGAGGGAGGGGGCGCGGCCTCCGGGAATATAGGGGCGTGGCGGAGACAGGGAATTCCCTCGGGGGCGTGGCCACGAGCGTGTGCAGTCTAGGCAGGGGCGTGGCCTCCCCTTCCAGCGCCAGCCCCGGGTCCCTGTTTCCCCCCTCCCTGTAATCGGGGTCGTGTCCCCCCCCCGGGGGACACGCCCCAGCCTCCGGGCCCCCTCCCCACGCCGAATTGGGGTGTCCCCCCTAAAAGGGACCCCCCCCAAGTGACCACACGGAGGTGGGGGAGATGCGACAGCTTTATTGGGGGTCCCAAAGTTTACGTAGGTCCTACAGTAACCCCCTGGGTTTACATAGGTCCTACAATAAACCGGGGGGGGGGGGGCGTGTCACACGTCCAGGTCGTCGTCGGGGTCCTCGGGGTCCTCGTCCTCGGGGGATTCCAGGGCACAGGCCATGGTCCCGGGTGTCCGGAGGAGGGTCGATCTCCTGGAGGGGAGCGGGTTACTGGGGAGACCGGTCTTGACTGGGAGCCTGGACTGGGAGCAGACTGGGGTTCTCCCCCCCGACTCACTTAGGGGGGCTGAGCTGGTACGGGGGGGGCACAGCTGCCCGTGCTGCCCGCTCAGCCGCAGACAGCTGCAGGCGGAAGGTGAGGGGGTGGGAGGGGGCCCAGCCCCCTGAATCCCTGGGGGACCCAGGAGTCCGGGCCGCAGGGGCAGGTCTCCTCTCCTCCTCCGGCGGGGGGGTGGGCACCCCCAGAGAGCGCAGGGAGCCATCAGGCAGGAAGGTGAAGCTCTCGTCCTGGGGGGGGGGGGGGGCGGAAGAGGTTTGGGGGGGGCCAGGGGCACCCCGACTGGGGGCACTGTGACCCACCGTGACTGCGTGGGTGCCCCCACCCCCCCACACCCACCTTCTGCCTGACCCCCCCCCTGCGGGGGCGGCTGAGCACACTGGCGAGTCGGAGGGTGCCCGGGCCAGGGGGGGCCCCCCCGAGGATGAGCTGGGTGCTGGCCAGGGCCCCCAGCGCCTGCAGCAGCCCGGGGGGGTGCAGGTCCTCGTGCAGCAGCGCCAGCAGGCGGGAGGGGCGGGCTGGGGGGCAGGGGGGCACAGGCGTCCGGGGGGGGGGCCCACGCACCGATCCAGAGGACCCCCTGCACCCCAACCCTATGGGCACCCTGGTATCCGGGCCCCCCCTGCACCCCACACCCCAGTTGGGGCCCCCCCTGCACCCCAAACCCCAATTGGGGTGGCACTCATGGCCCAAGGCGATGAGGACCCCAATGCCTGGACCCCCCCATACCCCAATCTAGGGGTGCCCCTCTGCCCCCCTACCCCCTGGGGACCCCAGTGCCTGAGCTACCCCCTTTACCCCCATCCCCAAGTGGGGGCACCCCCACACCCCAACCCTACGGGGACCCCAGTGTCAGGGCTCCCCCCCCCACCCCCCACCCCAAGGGACCCCAGATGTCCTGACCGGAGCCGGGGGCCCCCCCCAGCAGAGCCCCCAGGGCCTGGCAGAGGCGGGGGGGAGGCAGGCGCAGCAGCAGCCAGCTGAGCGAGTCCAGCACCAGCGTCAAGGGCCCCCCCGGGGGGAGCCCCCCCGCTAGCAGCCCCCCGAAATCGCCCGCCCGCAGGTCAGGGTCCGGCCCACTCCAGCCCAGGGGGTCCGTGAAGCCATCGCGGTACAGGAGCCTGGAAAGGGGGGGGGTCAGGGGAGCTGGGGGGGGCTAGGGAGGGGCTATGGGGGGGGCTACAGGGGGCTGAGGGGATGCTATGGGGATCCATAGGTGCCTGCAGGGGGGGTACGGGGCATCACGGGGGGCCACAGGTGCCCGGGGGAGTCTCTGGGGGGACGTGGGAGTCCATAGTGTGCCCACAGGGGACCATGGGGGGCTCTCTGGGGGTCCACTGGGTGTCCATGGAGGGGGGGTCTGTGGGGGGGTCGCACTCACTGCTCCTTCACTGAGGGGCTCAGCCCGGCCTCGAACTGCTCCCGGGGGACGTCGAAGAGGACGACGAGGACGCGCTCGGCCCTGGGGGGTAGGGGTGAGCGGGGGGGGGCGTCTGAGCCCCCCAGCCCCCCTTCCCCCAGCCCCCCCCTTAAGCCCCCCACCTCTGCACGGCGGCGGTGACGAAGGCCCGGAGGAGGCTGCGACCCTCGCAGGCGGCGTTGTCTGGCGGGGGGGACATGGGTGAGCCCCCCGGCACCCCACACACCCCCCAACCCAGCCCCCCGCCGCCCCCCCACCTCGCACGAGCACCAGCCCCTCCGCGCCGCCCGCCACCAGCGCCTCCAGCATCGCCGAGCCGGCGCCTCCCGATGACGTCGCCGTACGGCGACGGGCGCCGCCACGTTCGGGGGGCGCCTCCCGATGACGCCAGCGTACGGCAAAGGGCGCCGCCATGTTGGGAGAGGAGAGGGTGAGTGCGTTTGGGGGCGGGTGGGGGTGGTCCCTTCGCGGGTGGGGGGGGGCCCCGTGAACCCAACTCGGCCAGAAAAGAGTTAAAACACACAAAAAAAATTTATTTCATACAAAACTATTCACGAGGAGCCTGCGGAGACCCCCAACCCCCACCCCCCCCGAGGGGGTATCCTGAAACTTGGGGGCCCTCAACGCCAGCTTGGGGGGGCTCCCTGCCCCTAAGTGGAGGGGCACCCCACAGTATTTGGGGTCCCCAGAGTGTGGGGGGGGAGATGCTCCCAAGCTTGGGAGAGGACCCCGCAGGGGGGATGGGGGCTCGGGGGGGGGCTCCAGCACGGAGACCCCTCAGACGTACTCGCGGTTGCTGGGGGGCTGGGGGCTGGCGGCCTTGCTGCGGGGGTAGGCCCGGCCGTGCCCCCCACGCCGGGGGCAGGAGCAGGCCAGCATCGCCCCCCCCAGCAGGGCCAGGGCAGCCCCCCCCCAGCCCATGAAGATGGCCGTGCCAAACTCAAACCTGAGGGGGGGACAAATGGGGGTGAGGGACCCGCAAACCCTCCCCACAGCCCCCTGCACCCACAAAGCCCCCCCACACCTGCCCACAGCCCCCCAAACCCTCCCCACAGCCACCCAGACCTGCCCCACAGCCCCCCCCAGACCCCTCCCAGTCCCACAGCCCCCCAAACCCTGCCCCATAGCCCCCACCCCCCCAACCCCCCCTCACTTGTAGTTGACGGGGACCGTGGGGTCGTAGAAGTTGGTGACGATGCGGTGGCCGTACCAGGAGCAGGCGATCAGCCCTGCCAGCCCTGGGGGGGGAGGGGGGGGGCACCCTGTGAGCCCCCTGAGCCCCCCCCACCCCGAACCGGGGTGGTGGGGCAGGGGGGATCCCCAATAGCAGGTAGAGACCCCTGAAACAGGCATGTGGGGTCCCCAATAGGGGACAGGGACCCCAAAATGGGGATATGGGGTCCCCAAAGCGGGGGGGGGGGAGCCCCAAAATGGGGGAGAGCTCTTGAGGGTGCTGCTCACCGGACAGGAGGAAGAGGCCGCCACCAGCAGCCGCCATGCCGGCCTTGCGCCGGGGGTCGTCCCCTCCACAGCGGGTGCACTTCATCCCCATCACCGCTACCCCCATGGCCAGGGGGCCCAGCACCCCCGCCACCACCATCAGCGCCCGCGTCACCTGGATGTACCCTGGGGGGGGGGGGGTGTCACAGAGGGGGTCGGGGGGGTCAGGGGGTCACAGGAGGTCAGAGCCCTCCAGCACTAGCCCCCCCCCCCCCCCATCCTGCTGCCCTTAAGCCCAGAGAGGACCTGGGCAGGGAGGGCACGGGGGGGGGGGGGGGCTGGGGGGGTTACAGGTTTATGGCCCCTGCCTGTCCCCAGGTTTAGACTTTGACCTTTCCACAGGCAGGGAAAGGCAGGAGGGACGGGCAGGGGACAGGCAGGGACACCCCGGGTTTTGGGTCCCTGCCAGCGCAGCGGGGGACACTGGGGCGTCCCCAGGTACCAGGGGGTGAAGTGGGGGTCCCCCGGACCCCTGGGTCCCCTCCCTCCCCTGGACGCCTGGGTCCCCCGGGGGGGTGACCGTAGGTCACGTTGGGGTGACCCGGATGCTCGGGTTCCCCGGCACCACCCTGGGGCGGGGGGGGACTTTGTACCCATCCCTTGGGGGGGGCACCCTGCCACACCCCAACGGCTGCTCCTGCTCGTGACTCAGGGGCCCCCCCCAGGACGGGAGTTTCAGCGAAACTGAGGGCAGCACCCGGACACCTGGGTTCCCCTGGGGGGGGGCAGCGAGGGCACCGATGCCTGGGTCCCCGCGCGGGGGGGGGGGGGGGGGGGGGGGGGGGGCAGATTTCAGCCCCCCCCCCCCCCAAGCCAGATACCTGGGTCCCCCCTGGGGGGGTCCCAAGGCTGGGAGAACCCCGGCGTCCCAGCATCCCGGGGGGGCCCAGGCGTCCAGGTGACCCCACTGACCCCTGTGGTCGCGCGGTGGGAGTGGGGGTGACCCCCGCCCCTGCCCCCACCCCCAGGGACCCCCCACCTGTCCCAAGGGGACCCATGCATCCGGGAGGTGGCCCCTCCCCCCACCGCCTTGGCTGGTTGTTCGGCTACAGCGGCAGGGACCCCCCAGGCTGGGCAGGGGGGTCGGGGGTCCCCCCCAGTTCTGGGAGGGCGGGGGCAGACACCCCCCCCCCCATGGCAGCTCCCAGACGCCTGGGTTCCCCATTTTGGGGTCATGACCTGCTGCGACCGTCCCCAACCTCCTCCCACCCTCCCCATTACTGACACGCCCTGGACCCCTGCACCCCCAGGGACTCCCCCCCGCACCCCATCACCCCCCAGAACACCCCCCCCCCTCACCGGGCAGGGCGAGGATGGAGTCGTAGCTCTTGCACTGGAGCTGGCCGGTGCTCTGGCTGGCGCAGCTCATCCACAGCCCCTGGTAGGTGACCACCGCCGTGATGATGGTGTCCCCGGCGAAGGAGGACATCTGCCACTGCGGCAGCACCGCGGCCGCCACCAACGCCCCCCACCCCGCCAGCGACAGCACCAGCCCCAGCACCTGCAGCCCCCCGTGCGCCATCACCCCGGCACCTGCGGGACGGGGACGGGGGTCGACGCCCCTGGGAGGACCCTATGGACCGGGGGCCTTACAGGTGCCCGACAGGGAGCCGGGGAAGAGCCCGGAGAAGCCCTGCGGAGGCCCGATAGACAGGAGAGGCTGTAGGCGGCCTAAGGAGAGCCTAGAGAGACCCTACGGCGAGCCTACAGAGACCCTATAGCCTAGAGACCCCCGACAGCGAGCCTGCAGAGACCCTATAGCCGAGAGACCCCCGACAGCGAGCCTCTAGAGACCCCGTAGCCTAGAGACCCCCGACAGAGACCCTACAGAGTCCGCAGCAGCAGCAGCAGCAGCAGCAGCGGAGACCCCGGAGCGACCCTCCGGGCACAGCAGACAAGAACAGTATAGAGAGGCAGGCGGCAGCGAGACTATAGACCCCCGCAGGGAGCAGAGACCCTGTAGAGCCCCTGCAGAGGCAGGGAGGCTGTAGAGACCCCGCGAGCAGCAGGGACCCCCTAGAGACGCCAATAGAGACCCCCCAGAGAGACCCCGCGAGCAGCAGGGACCCCCTATGGGCCCCTATAGGCGCCGCAGCAGCGACCCCCCCGCTCGGTCGGGGCCGGGCAGGTGCGCGCACCTGTATATGGGGGCCGGGTCCCCGGGGGGCGGGGCGGGTGACGTGGGGGTGGGGGGGTGTCGATGACGTCACCGGGGCGGGTGACGTCACCGGGGCGGGGACGGCAACGGGGACAAGACGGGGTTGGGGGGGGGGGGGGTTTAGGTGTGGGGCGAGCGAGGGTCCGGGGTCCGTCTGTCCCTGCCCGTCCCTCTGTCCCCACCTGCCTGCCCGTCCATCCCCACCTGTCCGTCTGTCCTTGCCCGTCCCTGCCCATCCGTCTGTCCCCACCTGTCCGTCTGTCCCTGCCCGTCGCTCTGTCCCCACCTGCCTGCTTGTCCCCACCTGCCTGCCTGTCCCTGCCCATCCGTCTGTCCCTGCCTGTCCCTGCCTGTCTGTCTGTCCCTGCCCGTCTGTCTGTCCCCACCTGCCTGTCCCTGACCGCCCCAGGGGGGGCCACACGCCCATCCTGGGTCCCCCCCCCCGGACCCTGGACGCAGACCCCGCCATGGGGCAGGAGACGGGGGTCCCGGGGGAGGGGGAGCGGCCGTGTTGGCCCAGGGCCGGCTGGGGGGGGGACGGGGGGGCCACAGGCATTGGGGGCTATTGGGGGGGCTCCTGGAGGCTCTGCCTGTTGGTCAAACACGCGTTTATTGTGTGACACCCCCCCTATTAATCAGTGGCCCCCGCTAACGACCCCGGCGCTCCCTGGTCAGCGGCGGCGGCGGGGGGGGCACTTGTTGCGGCGGCGCTCGCGGGGGGGGCTGGCGGGGGGCGAGCGGGGGGGGGCGGCCGCTGCCAGGGGGACACGGGCCCCCCCCGCCCCCCCCTTGTAGAGCAGCTGGAAGATGAAGGCATTGGCGTACCTGGGGTTGGAGGGCAGAGGTCAGCCGGGGTCAGGGTGGAGCTGGGGTGGGGTCAGAGGTCAGGGCTAGCGGGTGGGGGTCAAGGAGGGGTCAGGGTCGGCGTTTGGCTCGGGGTCAGGTGCTAGGGTCAGAGGTCAGGTCAGTGCTTGGGGTCAGGGTCAAAGGCTTGGTCAAAGGTCGGGTCTGTCAGGGTGGAGGGTCAGATCAAAGGTTGACTCGGGGTTCAGAGGTCAGGTCAAGGGTCAACGTGGGGTCAGAGGCTGGGGTCAGGGTCCAGGGCTGTGTCAAAGGCCAGGTCGGGTGTCAGGGTCAGGTCAGGGGTCAGGGGTCGGGCTCACCAGGGCAGGGCGTTGTCCAGGCCGGGCTGGCGGAAGGGGCAGCGGAAGGGGTTGAGGAGGGGGGGGCCGGTGCCCCCCCCCGTGGCTGCCCCCACAGCTGCCCTGGCCACCGCGCAGCCGTACTCCCCCCCCTCCGCAAAGTACGCCGGCACCCGCTGCGCCTGGGGGGGCGGGGGGGAGACACCCCACGTCTGGGACTGCCCTGTCCCCCATCGGGGGTCCCCCCCACCCCGGGGCCCTGGGGTGCTGGGGGGGGGGGATCAGGGGGCTCCTTGGGGGTTATTGGGGGTTCCTGGGGTGTATTAAGGGGATAAAGGGGTCCTGGGGGGCATTGTTTGGAGACCCTGGGGGGGGTTAGGGGGGTCCCCAAGGGGTTACTGCGGCGGCCCAGGGTGTTAGTTATTAGGGGGGGGTTCCAGGGGTGTTAGGGGGTCATTGGGTTTCCTGGGGGAGGAGTGGGGTATTAGGGTCCTGGGGGGTCTTAAGGGGGTCCCCAGGGAGTCATTGGGTTCCCTGGGAGGGTCTGGGGGGGGTATTGGGGTCATGGAGGGTATTAAGGGCATCCCCAGGAGTGTTAGGGCGGTCCCCAGGGAGTCATTGGGTTCCCAGGGGGGTCCGGGGCGGGGGTATTGAGGTCCTGGGGTCTAACCTGCAGGCGGGGGAGGGCGCTGAGCCATGACTCCTTCAGGGCGAAGCCGGGGTTGAACCCTGGGGGGGGGCACCCAGAGACCCCCTGTGACCCCAGCTCACCCCCACCTGCCCCCCAGGTGCCCCCCACACCCTCCACACCCCCCAATGACCTCCTCGCCGCCCTGGACCCCACTGTCTCCCATGCCCCCCACCCCCCACTGTGTCCCCACTCACCAATGACGAGGTCGGGGCGGGGGCCGGGGCGGGTGCTGAACACCACCTGCACCCCCCGGGGCCCCCCCGCCTTTGGGGGGGTCCCTGGGAGCAGCTCCTGTACCTCCTGCGGGGGGGTGGGGGTGTCAGGCACCCCCTCGGCTGGGCATCATGGCCCCCTTGGCCCCCCTGACTGCCCCCCAACAACCCCCAGTGCCCCCAACTGCCCCCCCTCAAAGTGTTCGTGTGCACCCATGTCCTTATGTCCCCCCATGACACCACCCACCCATTCACCCCCACCACACCCCCCACCCACTCACCCCTACAACCCCTCAGGTCTCCGCATCCACGTGCCCCCCCCCCCCCCCCGGCCCCCATGACCCCCCCCCCCACCGTGTGGTGCAGCAGGAATCGCCGCCCGTCCATGGGTGGGGGCACGGAGCCCCCCAGGAACAGCAGCTCCAGGGAGACATGGGGCAGCAGCACTGACAGCTCCTGGGGCGCGGGGGCGAGTGTCAGACCCCCGACCCCCCTCTGAGCCCCCCCAGCCCCTCTGACAGACCCTGGCACCTTCTGCCCACCTATCCCAGCACTCCCAGTCCCCCCAGTATCTACCCAGAAGAGCCTGACCAGCTGCAGCTCCCAGTGCCCCCAGTCCCTCCCAGTTCCCCGGGTCCCTCCCAGTCCTCCCGGTCTCTCCTACTGTACCCAATGCCTTCAGTCTCTCCCAGTGCTCCCAGGCTTTCCCAGTCTCTCCCAGTCCTCCCAATCCCTCCTACTGTTCCCAATGCCCTCAGTCGCTCCCAGTCTTTCTATCCCAGTCCTTCCCAGTGTTCCTAGTGCCCCCAGTCTCTCCCAGTGCTCCCAGTCTTTCCCAGTCCCTTCCAGTCTCTCCCAGTGCCCTCAGTCTCTCCCAGTGTTCCCAGTCTCTCCCAGTCCCTGCTGGTTCTCCCAGTACGCACCCAGAAGAGCCCGACCAGCTGCAGCTCCTGGCCGCTCTCCTCCACCTGGACCCGCAGCGAGCGCTTCCTCAGGATGTTCAGCTCCGGGACTGGGGGACCCCAAGGGACCCTCAGTGGGGACCCCCAAAGAGGGGGGCACCCCCGCAAAGGGCTTCTCAAATGAGGACCCCCACACAGGACCCCCATTAGCAGGGGGATGACCTGGCCCTGCAGGGGCACCCCTGACCCCCCGGGTCACCCTTGCCCAGCCCCCCAGTGCCCCCAGCCTCCCCAGTCAAGCCCCCCCAGACCCCACTTACAGTGCTGGGGCACGAGGCTGGTGACGATGTAGTAGAGGCTCAGGGGGTAGGAGAGCAGCGCAGCCAGGGGGGAGCTGAGGGGCAGCCCCCGCCAGGCGTAGTACTGCTGCCAGGAGCCTGGGGGGGGGTCAGGCATCCTGCTGCACCCCACAGCACCCCACGGAACCCCTCAGTACCCCATGGCCCCCCACGGCCCCCCTGGCACCCCACACTGCACCCTGCTGCAGCCCCTGGCATCCCAAGGCACCCCACGGCCCCCCTTGGCACCCCGCACAACCCCACGGCCCCCCATGGCCCCCCTTGGCACCCCGCACCACCCCACGGCCCCCCAAGGCACCCCACGGCTCCCCTTGGCACCCCGCACAACCCCACGGCCCCCCATGGCCCCCCTTGGCACCCCGCACCACCCCACGGCCCCCCAAGGCACCCCACGGCTCCCCTTGGCACCCTGCACCACCCCACGGCCCACCACAACAGCCCTTGGAGCAACCTGTGCACCCCCAGGACCCCCCCAGTGCCCCCCAACGAATGCCTAATGCACCCCCTGCTGCATCCCTCATTGCACCCCCAACGCCCACCCACTGCACCCCAATGTCTCCCATCGAAGCCCCATTGCACACCAACACCCCCCCGTCCCCCCCACTCACTGAAGAATCTGTTGGGCGGGGGGGGCTCAGAGGGGGCGGGGGGCAGCGACACCTCCCCGGCTGGCTGCAGCCCCTCAAAGGGGAGGTCTGGGAGGGGGGGCACAGGGCATCAGTGACCCCCCTAATCCCAGCACCCCCAGGGCCCCTCAATACCTCCCAGAGCCCCCCAATAACTCCCAATTACCCCCGAGTCCTCAATGCCCCCCAAGTGCCCCTCCAAGACCCTCAGATCCCCCCCAGCCCCCAATTATCTCCTCAGTGCTCTTCCAGTGCACCCCATTGCTCCCCCAAGCCCCCAGACCCCCTGAGCCCCCCACTTACCCTCTCAGCACCCCCCATTGCCTCCCAGAACCCCCCAGAGCCCCTCAATTACCCCCCATTGCCTCCCAGAGCCCCCCGATCCACCTGTCCCCCCTGCAGTCGCTCACCGTGGGGGGTCCCGAGGGGGTGGCAGTCCCCCCCCAGCCCCACGCCGTAGTCGGGGGCCCGCACCAGCATGCTGAGGTGGGCCCAGCCCCCCCGGGTGAGCCCCCGCGCCCCCAGGAACCGCTCCTTGTCGAAGGTCTCACTCGTCACCTCTGGGGGGGCAGGCAGACGCTCCATGGCACCCCATAGTACCCCACGGCACCCCACGGCCCCCCCGTTGCACCCCAGGTACCCCCCCCAGCACCCTGCTGTGCCCTGCAGCACCCACTGCATCCCCAGCACCCCCCAGCCCTGCTGCAACCCCCGTCACCCCCTTGCACCCCCCCAGCCCTGCCGCAACCCCCGTCATCCCGCTGCACCCCATTGCACCCCCAGCACCCTCCCAACCGCACCCCCACCCCCCCCAATCGCACCCCTAACCCCCATCCTCCCCCCAGCCTTTGCCCCCCGCCCCCCCCGGCCCCCCACCTGCAGTGAAGGTGAAGGGCAGCTGTGCCAGGGCGGCTGTGCGCCCCATGAACCCCTCGAGCTGGCGGCACCAGCCCCGGTGCACCCCGAGAGCCTCGGCCGCCCGGCACCCCTCGGAGCAGTACAGCACAGCCCGGCACTGCGGGCTGGGGGGGGACGTCAGCACCCCCCCTGCACACCTAAACCCCCCCCGCACCCCCCTGCACCCCATGGCACCCCCAAGCCCCTCTGTGCCCCAACGTGACCCTCGGAGCAGCGTGGCACAGCCCGGCACTGTGGGCTGGGAGGGGGGGGGGTCAGTGCTGGAACCCCCTGTGAACCCCCCCGGCCCCCCCCCCCCCCCCCCGCATACCCTCGCACCCCAAAGCACTCCCTGCAGCCCAATGCACCCCCACACCTTTGCATCTCCCAGGGACCCCCCCCTCCCCTCTGGTGCCCCCCTGCACCCCAATGCCCCCCCAATGCCCCCCCCACCTGTGCACCCCCCTTGCCCCCCCCCCCCTTACCATGGCAGCGGGGTCCTGGCGAGCCCCCCACAAGCGTGGCAGAGGCGGGAGCGCAGTGCGGGGGTGCCGAGGGTGGGGGGGGGCCCCCAGCCCCGCAGGTGGGTCCCCACCAGCGTCACCCCCAGGCGTGCGGCGGCCGGCTGCAGGGCACTGGGGGGGGCACAGAGGGGCACGGGGCGTCACGGGGGGGACGCTCCGAGAGGTGGCCTGTCCCGCAGGGGGGCTGACACGGGGGGGCGCCCCAAAAGGCGCCGGGGGGGGTCACTCACGTGTGCAGGCCAGCATCCCCCACGGCGAGCTGTCGGGGGCGGCGGGGGGGGCCCCCGGCCATGGGGCACCCCATGGCGCGGCAGAGCAGGGCCAGGGCCCGGCGGGCCGGGGGGGGCGCAGGAGGGGCGCGGGGGGACCCCAGCTCGAAGTCAAAGCCCAGGGGGGCCCCGCGGGCGTCCGTCAGCAGCAGCACCCGCGTCACCACCAGCACCTGGCCTGGGGACAGGGGACGGGGGTCGGGGGGGGTTCAGGGTCCCTGGGGGGTCAGGAGGGGCCGGAGTTCCTGGGGGCTGGGGGGGGACCCCGGGTGCCCCACGGGGTCCCGCTGGGGGTCAGCGTCAGGGTCCCCATGGGGTGAGGTCAGGGTGAGGTTTGGGCCCCCCCCGGGTGGGTTTGGGGGTCCCTTGGGCTCAGGATCGGGGTCCCACCGGGGGAACTCAGGGTCCCTGTGGCCTTGAGTTTGGGGTCCCACCGGGTCACGCCCGGGGTCAGTTTTGGGGGGATCTCGGGGTCCCTTTGGGCTCAGGTTCAGGGTCCCACGGGATGAAGGCCCCTCCGGGGTGGGGGTTCAGGGGCTCCCAGCCAAGCTCAGGGACCAGTTTTGGGGTCTGGGGTTTGGGGGGTCACGTTTGGGGGTCCTGCCCGGGGGGGGGCATTACCCGGGTGGCCTCCGCCGCCACCCTCCTCCTCCTCCTCCTCCTCCTCCTCCTCCTCCTCCTCCAGGCTGATGAAGGTGAGGGTGCGGCGCAGGTCGGGCAGTGTCAGGGCCGTGTCTCCGCAGAGGGGTCCCCGGGGGTCCCCAGAGGGCCCCTCCCACCTCCGGGCCCCCCCCGCGGGCAGGGCCACCCCCAGGCGGGCATTGGGCAGTGCGTGCAGCACCCAGGGCCCCGGCTCGGGGGGCAGCCGCCGCAGTGCCCCCGGCTTCGGGGGGGTCCCCCCGGCCCCCCAGCGCCAGCCCAGCACCAGCGAGACCAGCTCCAGCAGCTCCGCCCGGTAGCCCGTCAGGAACTCCATCTGGGGGGGGCACCGGGTCAGGGGGGGGGCGCCCCCGAGTCCCCCCAGACCCGGCACCCCCAGATCCCCCCGGCCCCGGCCCCCCCCGACGCCCCCTCCAAACCCGCATCCCCCAACCGGCCACCCCCGAGCGCCCTTTGGCCGGCCCGACTCCCCCAAACCCCCCGGGACCCCCCGCTCCCCCCCGTCCGCCACCTCCTGCCCTGGGGGATTCAAAGGTAAACACCGGCCGGGGCTTTCCCGCGCCGCTGTGACGTCACCGCGGCCCCGCCCCACGGCGGCGCTGATTGGCCGGAACGCGGCGGGGGGTGGAGCCCGGGGCGGGGCGCAGGCCTGGGCGGCCCCGCCCTGCCCCGCCCTGCCGCCACCGCCGTGACGCCAGCGGGCACGCTGCGCCCTCGAAGCCCAAAGCCGCCCCTGTGACGTCACGCCCGTGACGGGGGCCCCTCCCTCGCGCTCACCACTCCCCCGGCGGCCCCTCCCTGAAATCCCGGCGCCGGCACGCGGCCGCCGGGCGGCGCGTGACGTCACGCTGCCGGGAAAGACACCGGCCCCGAAGTCGAAACGGAAACCGAAAGGGGGTGGCGGAGGTGTGGGGGGGGGGGCGGTCCGGGGTCCCGGTTCGGGGCTGCCGGTGTCCCGGGGGGGCCGGGCTGGACCGGGGTGGGGTAAGGGGGGGGGGAGGGTCCCGGCCGGGAGGTCCCGGCGCCGGCTCGGGGGGTGCCGGTGCCGGACCGGGGGTTCCCGGCGGGGGCGGGGGGGGCGGAGCGGCTCCGCGGGCGGTCCCGTCCCGTCCGGGAGGGGCAGCCGGTGTCGCCTCTGCCCGGTTCTCCCCGGTGCGGCCGCGCCATGGGGCCGGGGCGGCGGCTGCTGCTGCTGCTGCTGCCCTGGGGAGGTACCGGGGCCGGGGGGGGCGAGGGGGCACCGGGACCGGCCGGGAACCGGGGCGGGGGGCGCTGGGGGTGGGTCCCGGGGCAGCGGGGGCGGGGGGGGGGGAACCGTGACAGGACGTACAAAGATGGGAGCGGGGGGGGGGTGCCGGGGCTTTGGGGATCGCGGGGGCGGGGGGGGGTGTCTCTGGCTGGGGGTGTCCCGGGCCGGTGCCCCCCTCTGACCCCCACCCCCCTCCCCACCAGCGCTGGGGAACGTGGGGGGCTCGGCAGGGGCCTGCACCTGCACCTACCGCTGGCCTTGGAAGCCCCCCCCCACCGTGCACCTGGTCCCCCTGGCCCCCTACGTGCTGCGGGTGGATCTCTGCCCCAACCATGTGCGCAGGTGAGGGACCCCCCCGACCGCCCCCCAGAGACCCCCAACACCCCACATCAGTCCCCGGGACCCCCCCAGACCCTGTCCTCAGACCCCAGCACCCTAGAGCCACCCCCCAGCCCCATAGAGTCCCCCAGCTCCCCCCAGCCCCCTGGATGGCCCTCGCACCCCCCCTCCCGCCCCAGCAGCCGCCCCCGCCCCCCCCCAACCCAGCAGCAAAAGAGGAACCAGGAACTGGTGCCCAGGAGGCTCCAACTGGGGAGGGGGTGGGCCAGGGGAAGTCAGGCCCCAAAGATGGGGTCTGGGGCCTATAGATGGGAGGGATCCCCCCCGTAACAGCCCCCCACGTCCCCCCTCATGCCCCATGACAGCTCCTGTGCCCCACAGCAGACCCCAACATCCCCCCCGTGACCCACAACAGTCCCTGTGCCCCACAGCAGCCCCGCACGTCCCCCTCTGTGCCCCATAACAGCCCCTGTGCCCCCCCAGGTTCGTGCTGCCCCACAAGCAGATCTGTGGGCTCCAGGACTCGCCGTGGGTCGTGGAGCTGCTGCAGCTCTGGGAACGCCAAGGTGGGTCCCTGCCCCACACCCCCGCGAGGCGGGGGGACCCCCAGGGCTGCCCCACACCTGGGGGGAACCTTAACCCCTGCCTCCCTTTCTTCTCCCCTGCAGTGGCTCAGAGACCCCTGGCTGGACGCCCGGCTACAGACAGACCGCCAGATGGACGCCCGGCTACAGACAGACCCACGGATGGACCCCTGGCTACAGACAGACCCACGGATGGACCCCTGGCCAGACCCCCGGCTACGCACGGACCCCCAGATGGACCCCCTGCCAGCCCCCTGGCCCCACTGAGCCCCCCAGGCCCAGAGGGACCCCCAGCCAGCCCCACAGTGAAATGCAGCACCCCCTCGAGCAGCTCCCCCCCCCACCCCACTGCCGTGAGACTGGGTGAGGAGCATGGAGATGAGTCTGGGGGGCAGCTCCTGGGGGTCCCCCAGGCCTTGCCCCCCACCCCCGCAGGCTGGATCCACCGGAAAGCTGTGGGGCAGGACCCCCAGATGCCACCGCCTGCTGTGGGGCCAGCCCCCCTCTCTGTGGGGCTGGCCATGGGGGTCATCCTGCTGGGAGCTGGCCTGGGCCTGGTGGGTGTCCTGGCATGCCGGGGGGGGCTGCCAGGGAGCGGGGAGAGGCGGGGGCCCAGGCTCCTCATCTCTGCCTGAGACCCTGATGCCCCTCTCCTGCCCCACAGATGTGGGGCCGGGGTACAACCCCTGTGAACTGCTCTGAGCTGAGTCCTGCCGCCGCCCCTGAGTCCCGCTGCCACCCCCGCAGCATCGGGGGCGGCACCCCCCTTCCCCACCTTGATTAAACAGCCACTTTGCAGCCCAAATCTGTGTCTGTGAGGCGGGCGGGGCAGGGCGGATGGGCGGGAGCCCGGCGCACATGCCCACATGCGTCCGGGACGTGCCCGGCCTGCCCCGCCCCTGAAGGCCACCGCGTCTTCCCTTTATTTTGGCAAGTCCCGTGTCCAGTGCGCGAGCGGCGGGAGGCGGCAGCCACGCGGGCCGGGTCCGCGTCGGCGTCATTCCCCCTCCCTCTGCCGCCGCCGCCTGCCCCCGTCAGGGCTCCAGCATCTGCTCGCAGGCCCGCGCCAGCTCCCCCAGCTTCAGCCGGGCGTAGTCCACCCGGTTCAGCGCCATCTGACAGGCCTTGCGGGCCGAGTAGCTGGAGCCCTCGTGGGGTTGCCCCGTGGCCACCTGCGGGGGGGGGGGGAGGGGGCAGAGATGGAGTGACGTCGCTGTGACCCCGGCCCCACCCCCCCGGCCCCACCCCCTGACCTGGGTGAGGTAGCGGATCTGGGCGGAGAGCTCGGACTCGACCTTCTGGACAGCGGCGCTGAACTGGGCGGCCTGGCGCTCCAGGAGCCGCTCCCCGGCCTTCTCCTTCGACAGCTCCAGGATGACTGAGCCTGTGGGCGGGGTGTGAACCCTGACGTCTCACCCCTCGACCCTGACCCCGGCCTCCCCGCCCCCAAAGGGGCCCGGGGGTCAGGGCCAGGCCCGCAACGTGACCCCAGAGCAGGCCGTGCCCCCCGACCCGGCCCACTCGGGGGTCTCCAGGGGAGAGGTCAAAGGCCACCACCCTGCTGTCACCATGGAGACCGGTGCCTTGCCCCACCCCCGGCCCCGCCCCTTAACCCCCGCCCACACAGACCCCGCCCCCTCGCCCCACAGCCCCTCCCTTAGGAGTGACCCCACTGCCGAGGAGGCCCCGCCCCCGAGACCCGCCCCGTAAGCACCGCCCCCACGGAGGCCCCGCCCCGCCCACCGGCGCTCTGCAGGGAGGCGCCGATCTCGCGCTCCAGCTCCTCCAGCACGCGCAGCCGCTCGTTCGCCACCCCGTAGCCCGCCATGGCCCGCGCCGGCCGCCGTACCCGCCGATTCCGCTTCCGGCCGCGCCTGTACCGCCCTCTCCGCCACACTGCCGCTCCCGGCGCGCGTCACGTGACCCGGAAGCGACGACACGGCCCGCTCTATGCTGCCGCGGCCGCTCTAGGACTCGTCTCGGTGGTCCGCGACCCTCGCGGGGAGGACGGACGGACGGACGGACACCCGGCGGGGCCGCTCCCGCCGCCACCCCCCCCTTTTTCCCCCCAAATCACCCTCTTCACGCCATGATCGACTCAAAGGTTTTTATTTAACCCAGCGACCCCCCCTCCCCGTCCCCAAGCCCCATCGGGGGGGGGGGGGGGGGGAACGGACAGGCCGGGGGGTGTCCCCTGAAACATCTTTAAAAATTAATGTACATATAAACAGTTGGGGGGGGCGAGGGGTAATGCCCAGTCGAGTCCAGTGCTTGGGGGGAATGGGAGGAGGGGGGCTGCACCCCAGGGGGGGCCTGGGGTCCCCCCCTGAAATGCCGCCCCCCCGGGGGACGGGAAGGGAGCGGACCCCCCTTACAGCAGTCATACGGGAAGGGGTGCGCTGGGGTGTTGAGGGGGGGTCCTAGGGCAGTGCCAGGGGTCCTAGGGGGGGCACGGGGGGATTTGGGGGTCCCGGGGTGTCCCTAGCAGAACTGGTCCTCGTCGTCCTTCTCGTCCTTCAGCCCTTTCAAGCGCAGGCGGGCAAAGTCCTCAAAGACGATGTCGTCATCTGGCCCGTAGCTGGGGCGGGGGGGGGAATGACACGGGGGACACCCCAAATTACCCCCCAGCTCCTCTCCAGAGCAGAGTGTCTCAGTCTCTACCCCCCCCCCCAATTTATTTCTCCCCCGGGGTCACTCACTTGGTCTCAAACTCGATGAGGTTGGTGTCGACAGGGGTGTCTGTCTCAGGTAGGGCTGGGGGGAGGCACAGGGTTTTGGGGTGAGGTGGGGGGGGGGGTCTCAGAACCCCCCCCAAGCCCCTGTGCCCCCCCCCAGGTTATCCCTTACCTGACTGTGACCGTGGCGGGGGGCAGGGCTCAGGGGGCTTTGGGTGCATGAGGATGAAGGGGAGCTCCACTGAGACATCCCTGGGGGAAGAAAGGGGTGAGTGGGGGGTCTGAGGGGGGAGTTACAGGGACATGGGGGGTGGGGGGCACGTACCCGCCACGGGCCACCACCAGCTTCACCTTGACGCGATACGACACCAGGATCCCCAAAACCTCCTTGTTCGTTCCCTCCTTGACGCTGCAAGAGAGGGTTAACGGGCGCAGGGGGGGACACACAAAGGACACAGTGCCCCCCCGGGGCATGGGGGACCCCCCTGCACGCCCCCTCCCACCCCACCACGCCCCCTCACATGGTGCTGGAGGCCAAGTTGGTGTCCTCGTGCTTCAGCTTGCCGTCCAGCGCCAACCCCCGCCGCTCCCGGTTGTTGCTGAGCAGGGGGGTCAGGGTGTAGACCTTGCAGAAGGTGGCACTGGGGGGCACCTGGTCCCTGGGGAAGGGGGCACAGGGGCAGGGGTCATCCCAGGGCAGGGGGGCACCCTGGGGACAAAGAGCCGGGGGCCACACCAGGGACAAGGGGCCACCCCCAGGATGAGGGGTCAGGGGTCATGCCAGGGCATGGGGTCACACCAAGGATGGGGCTCAAGGGTCAGCCCAGGGACAAAGGGTCAGGGGGTCACTCCAGGGACAGAGGGCATGGGTTCACCCCAGGTGAGCCACAGGGTCAGGCAGGGTCCCGGGGTCACCGCCAGGCCAAGGGGTCAGGGGAGGAGGGGGGGGGGTTCCAGGGTCGCTCACTCCTGCTCGATCTGGGCCACAGGACACTTGTACTGGGCGGTGCTGAAGAGGCAGATGTCGGCGAACTGCCGCACTGTGGGGACAGCGCCGCGTCACCCCCCGGCCCCCTGCCCACCCCCAATATCCCCCCCCCAGATTCCCCCTCATCCCCGTGTGTGCCCCCCGTACCAGACACTTTGACCCTCTTGATGCTCTTGCTGGAGTTGTTGGTGACATGGACGTTGACGTTCAGGGGCTCCCCGTGATAGTAGAGCTGGGGGGGGCACCAGGTCAGTGCTGCGCCCCACAGCCTGCACCATGGCGCCCCAAACCCTTGCCCAGAGCCCCCCCCCAGGTCCCTGCCCCACTGCTGGGAACCCCAAGCCCCCTCCCCACCATCCCCTGCTCCACATCTGGGACCCCCAAACCCCCCCAGCCCCTGCCCCACCATCCTCTGCTCCATGCCTAGGACCTCAAACCCCCCTCAGCCCCTGCCCCACGCCTGGGACCCCCACACCCCCCAGCCACCCACCTCCTTGTCCAGCGAGGCCTCCAGGTGCAGGGAGCGCTCGGACATGAGGAAATGGCGGGTGGTCTCGGCGCTGGGCTGGGGGCCAGGCTGCTCAGGCGCGTACTGCACTTTCCGGATCACCAGCCGCACTGAGTTCCTGGGAGGGGTGGGAAGGGGGCCCAGACACCTGGATCCCTGGGACCAGGCACCCAGACCCCTGGGTCCCCCTGGAGAGGGGTGCTGCGGGGGTTGGGGGCAGCCAGACCCCTGGGTCCCTCCTACCTTTTGTGAATCTTTTCCTCCAGGGATTTAGCGCAGAACGCCCGGATCTCAAAGTCAACGCCGCAAGCCTGGGGGATGATGGGACTCCCATAATGCTGCTGCCCCCCCCTTCACCCCCAACATTTCACACTCATCTCAATCCCTCCCCCACCACTTCACTCCCAGCCCCAATAGCCCCTTCAAAGACCCATCCTCCCAAATAACATCCAGTCCTATAGCCCCCCCAGAGTCTGGACCCCCCCCCCCCGCCCCGCAAGCTCCCTCTCCTATTGCCCCCTCACCCCCCCAACAACCCCCCTCCCAGCCCCACCTTGCCGGTGTCCTCAGGGCCGGGCTGCAGCGTCACGGAGCAGGGCAGGTTCTGGGGGATCTGGGGAGTGAGAGAGGCCAGGGGGTAACAGGGGGGAGATATGGGGTGGGGGGGCTCAGCCCCTGAGGGTTGGGGGTAGCTATGGGGCAGGGAAGCCCAGGTCAGCGTGGGGCTGGCAACCCCAAAGTGACTAGGGACGAGGCACCCCATGGGCAGCTGCAGGGTAGGGCTCACCGTGAAGGCGAAGGGGTGCGCGGCGGGGCCCAGCTTGCGGAGCAGGCGCTGCTGCAGGCGGGTGGGGGGCCGGCGCTCCTCGGGCAGGGGGGGCACGGCCTGGCGGGTGGCGGCGAAGAGGTCCTTGCGGAAGGACAGGCCCAGGACGTCCAGGTCCTCCCGGCCGTAGCGGAAGGCGCAGGTCAGCGTCACAAACACTGCAGGGGGGGGGGCGGGGGGGTGGCTGTGGGACCCTGGCGTCTGGGGGGGGGGGGGGGGGCCAGGCATCCCCTGGGGGTGTGGGAACCCCCCCATCCTCCCCCTGTCCCTCACCTTTCCGGTCCTTCAGGTAGTCTGGGTCCACCAGCACCACTCCATCTGTAAGGGGAGAGGGGGTCAGGGGGAGGCAAGGGTCCCCCCAGCCCTACGGCAGCCCCAGAGGAACCCAGACCCCCCCCCCCCAGCAGCCCCTCTGCTCCCCCAGCACCCCTAGACCCCCTCAAATCCCTCCCAGCAGCCCCTCCATATGGTCAGGTGCCCCCTACCCGCCCTGTGCTGCCCCCAGGCAGCCCCTCTGCCACCCCAGGTCTCCCTCACCCCCCTGGCAGCCCCCCCAAGCCCCACTCACCCACAGGGTCCACCCGGTCCAAGTGATCCACAAAGTCTCTCTTGCCCAAGTAGACCGTGAGCTGGGGGGGATGTATGGGGGGAGTGGTCAGGCCACAGGGATCCCCCCCAAGGAAAGGGTCAGCAGGCCCCTGACGCGGGGTGAGGCCCAAATTGCACAGGTGTGCCAACACACCCCATCCCCATGGCAGGCTGAGGACGAGCACAGCTCATGTCATGGGTGTCCGATGATAGAAATGGGGGTATGAAACTGGGAGATTGGGGGTCCTCAAGCTCTCCCCGGGAAGGGGGCAGTGGGGGGTGAACCCCCCCAGGGTCTCTCACCTTGCAGTTGGGGCTGGATTTCTTGAACACCCTATGGGGCAAAAAAAGTGGTTAAAATAGTTGTTTTGGGGGTGGGTGTTTGGGGGGAGGAAGGGGTTTGGGGGCATCCCCCAAAGCCGTGCAGCCTCCCCTGCCCCCACTTTTGGGGGCACCCTCCCAAACTCACTGCACAGCCTTCCCCCCCCCACCAGCTCCCCCCAAGTGTGAAACCTACCCCATGACACCCCCCCCCCCGACACGCCCACATTCCTTGTGCTTGGGGGAAAGGGGCCCGAGCCCCCCCGCTAGACTGGGAGGCACTGGGGGGGCCCTGGAGGGGGCCGACCATGGCTCTTCCTGTTTTCTGCCCTGCAGGAAGCAGGGGTGGCTAGCGGCCCCACGGGGCCCCCCCTCCTCTTGGGGGAACGGCTCCCCCCCATCCCCCGGGCCACCAGCAGCAGGGGGGGCTGGTGCGGGGGGGGGGCAGCCCCACAGCTGGGGGGCAGGGGGTCCCCGTTAGCTGTGGGGCTGGGAGGGGCCCCACAGCCACCTCCCCCACTTTGGGGTGCAGAGGGCCCCCCCCCTCCTCCTCCGCGGTCAGTGCTTCCTCCCACTCCCGCTTCCTCCTCCTCCTCCCCGGGCACTTCCCCTGCCCAGCCCCCCCTGGCTGGGGGTTGGGTGCTGCCCAGGGGACCCAGGCGTCCGGGCACCCCCCGCCGCCCCCCCCAGCGGGGTCCCAGCCCCCCCACAGCCGTGTCCGGAGAGGGGGGAACCCCGGCGCATCCCTGGGGGGGAGCTGTCACTCACTCACCCACCCACCCCCGCGCGTTGGACGCGTGCGGGGCCCCCTCACCTGGTGCCCGCCTTCTCCCCCATACTGGGGCCGGGTGGGGGTCCCGCGGGGGGGGATCCCGGGCCTAGGCGGGGGCGGCGGGTCCCCGGGCCCGGCTGTGGGGCACGGCGGGCCGCAGCGAGGCCATGACCAGGCCCCGGGTCACGTGGCGGGGCGGCGCAGCCAATCCGGGGGCGCAGCGGGGAGGAGGGGGGGCGACGTCACGGCGGGGGGGGGGGTGGGCGGGGGGGGGGGGGTGGGCGGGCGGGGGAAGTGACCCCTTCCGGGGCGCCCGCGCCGCGGCGGTGTCCAGGCTCCCCCTCCGGACCCGTTCCGTGGCCGTTTCCAGACCCCCCCCGGGGCCGTTTCAAGTTCCCCCCCTGGGCAGTTCCTGGGGCGCGGGGGCGGTTTCACGCCGCCCCCCTCCGCAGGCCGTCTTCAGGCCCCGCCCCGCCCGGCCCCGCCTCTCCCCAGGCTCCGCCTCCCCGTGCGGCGTGACGCCATCAGACGGCGCCTGGGCGCGCGGCGGCGGCGACGTCTGCGGCGGTGATGGCGGCGGTGGCGGCGGCGCGCGCCCCCGCCGCGCCGCTGCTGGAGGCGCTGAGCGCGCTCCCGCCCTCCCGGCGCGCGCTCCCGGGGCTGGTGCGGGGGCTGCGGGACAGCGCGGGCACGCAGGTGCGGGACGGGCAAGGGGGAGCACCGGGGCCGGGAACGGGACCCCCCCCCCCGGGCACCGGGACCCCCGCCCCGTGATCGGGACCCTCTCCCCGGCGCCAGGAAGCCCTCTCTCGGCACCGGGCGCCCCCCCCCCCCCGCCCGCCACCCCCGGGACCCTCCTTCCCGTCCCTGTCCCGTTAGGGCCCACGTGACTCCCGGTGACCCCCGACCCCCCTCCCCGCTGCCCCGTCCCTCGTGACTCCCCGCCCTCCGCATGACCCTTGGGGACCCCCGCGACCCCTGACCCCCTCGTGACCCCTGACCCCGTGACCCCAGAGCGCCCAGGCCATCGGAGGCCTCGTCGGCGTCACCAGCGCCCGCCTCGGCTCCATGAAGACCCGGTGAGTGATGGCCACTCCGGCCAATCGGGGCGCGTGGGCTCCTCCGCGGCCATCTTTCTCGTTGGCTGCTGTCCCGGGGGCGGGGCAAAAAGTGAGGCGTGAGCCAATTGGAAAGCAGTGTCAGTCTGTTCACGCGGGGGGTGGGCTCGTTAGCCAATAGGAACGTGCTTTCAGGTCACAGTTGTGTGGCCGGTGGCCACGCCACAAACCGGTCAAAAGAGGTTTTGTCTTTGGGGGGCGTGGCTGCATGGCCAGGTAGCCAATCGGAAGGAGAGTTGATGCGTGCACCACGCCTGCCTGCCTAGTCCTGCTTCTCATTGGTTGCTTTGTCATGGGCGGGCCGGACTAGGTGAACAGGCGGCCAGTCAGAAGCTCCCTCAGCGCCGCACCCCCGGGGTGCTCTCTCCCATTGGCTTAGCAGAGCTGCTAGTCAGCAGGGGTGTGTCCTCCCTGGACCACACCCACAAGCTCTCTTTTTCTGTTGGCTGCCTGACGCGTGGTGGGTGGTACTAGGTGGGACAGAGCCCAATCAACAGGGATTCCCCTCCCTGGTGGGTGTGGCCATGCAGACAGGCAGCCAATCGGGCCTCGCCTGTGCACTACGCCCTTACTGCACTCCCTCCCGTTGGTTCCCCTCACTTGGGGGGGTGGGGGGGGTGGCGCTAAGTGGCACCGCAGCCAATCAGAAGTGTGATCCCCTCACGGGTTGTGGAGGGCGGGCCTAGCCATTGGCCGGCGGGGGGGCCGCGGGGGCGGTCCCCGCGTGCGGCAGCCAATGGCGTTGCAGGTTCGAGGGGCTGTGCCTGCTGTCGCTGCTGGTGAGCGAGAGCCCGACCGAGCCCTTCCAGCAGCACTGCCTGGGTTGGCTGCGCTGCCTGCAGCACCTGCTACAGGTGGGGGGGGGCCCTGGGGGGGGGGGTCCCAGGGGGATGGAGGGGGGCCTGGGGGAACTGGATGTGTCCCTGGGGGGAGGGTCCTGGGGCACTGGGGGGGGGGGTGTCCGTGAAGGGGTCCTGGGGGGCAGCACTGCCTGGGCTGGGCTGAGCCAGGGCAGCGGGTGACTGGGCGCACTGGGAGGGCATGGGGGCTGTGCCAAGGAGGGGCTCTGCTGACCCCTACTGCCCCCCCCCCCTCCAGTCGCAGGACCCGGCCCCCACCATGGCGTTGGGGGTGGCCGTGCTCCACGACCTCCTGCTCTTCTCCTCCCAACTGCCCGAGCTGGCGCGGGACATCGGCACCAACCACATCCCCGGGCTGCTCACCTCCCTGCTGGCCCTCAAGCCTGAGGTGCAGCTGGGGGGGGGGGCATGGGGGGCCAGGCAGGGGCAGGGGGGACACGAGTGGGGACTGGGGACGATCGCACAAGGGCTTGGGGCGAGTCTGTGAGGGGCTGAGGGGGGTCACAGAGGGGATGGTGATGTCTGGGGGGGGGCATGGGGAGCTTATGGGGGGCTGAGGGAGCCCAAGGGGGGCACATGGAGGTCCACGGGGGAGTTGGGGGGCACTGAGGTGGGCTGTGGGGGGCGCACAGAAGTTCTGAGAGAGTCTGGGGTGGCACAGAGGGTTGGGGGCATGGTCAGGAGGCACAGAGGGGTGGGGGGATTCTTTTCGGGGGGCTTTGGGTGACAGATGGGGGGGTGAGGAGGTGACACCGGGGGCCGGGGGGCACACGGTGAAGTTACGGGGACATGCGGGCAGCTGAGGGGGGCTGTGGGGTCACAAGGGGTTGGGAGGGAGAGCTTGAGGGGGCACGTGAAGGATTTGGGAGGGCTTGGTGGGGCACACAGGGGTCTCGGAGCGGGGGCGGGGGGAACGGGACACTCGGGCTCTGTGCCTGCCCTGCTAATCCCCCACCTGCAGTGTGAGGTCTCCACGCTGGAAGGCATCAAGTCCTGCATGACCTTCTATCCCCGGGCCTGCGGCTCCATGCGGGTGAGAACCTCCCCGGTGATTTGGGGGGGGTACATGCCTCGCCCCCGCCTCAGAAGGCTGTGGCAATGGAGGGACTCGTGCTCTCTGTCGTCCCCCCCCGTCACCCCATTGTCTCTCCTAGGGAAAACTGGCAGCATATTTCCTCTCCCGCATTGACTCCGAGTCCCCGCAGCTGCAGCAGGTAGATGGGGCAGCTGGGGGGGACAGACACCCTGAAATTGTTCTTGGGAGGGGGGCGTGTCATGGCAGGTTGAAGGTCTGGGGCTGTTCTGGGGGCTGAGGGAGTCCTGGGGGGCAGGGGGTGGACATCCTGGGGCCTGTGATCGGTCTCAGGGGGCTGGGGGGGGCAGTTGGGACCCCTGGGGGGGGGCTAGAGCAATGTTTGGGGGCATCCTAGGAAAGATATATGCACCCCAATAGGGTCCCGAGAAGGATGTAAGGCATCCCAGGGAGACCAGATGAGCCCTGGTGTGGTTTGGGGGGGGGGGGGCTGGGACAGCCATGGGAGGGCCCTGGGGGGGCCAGGGCAGTCACGGGGGGACCAGGGGCAGCTGGAAGGGCTGGGGCAGCCCTGGGAGGGCTCATAGGGGCTGGGGGTCTCTGGGGTGCCGGGGCAGTTCTTGGGGTGTCTGGGGCAGCCCGGAGGGGAGGATGGTGGGGGTCCTGACACGTACTCCCCCCCCAGCTGGCCTGCGAGTGCTACGCGCTGCTGCCGGCCCTGGGCCGGGGCTTCTCGCAGGGGCTGCGGCACACAGAGTGCTGGAACCAGGAGGTGCAGGGGCTGCTGGCCACCCTGCACGGGCTGCTTGGGGCACTCTTCGAGGGCAGCGAGACCGGTGGGTGGGGGGTGGGGGTGGGCACGGAGGGACCCTCAGGCGGGTTTTGGGGGCTCCGGGGGCAGGGACAGACCCCGAGGTGTGGCTTTGGGGGGCTCTGGGTCACGGAGAGAGCTCGAGGGGTGATTTTCAGGGCTCTGGGCCTGTAGAGAGACCCTGAGAGATGGTTTGGGGGACATGGTGGGGGGCTGTGAGGACAGAACCCTGAGGGGTGTTTTGGGGGGACACTGGGTGGGTGGAGAGACCCTGAGGATAGGTTTGGGGGGCTCTGGGGGCACGGAGAGATCTTCTGAGGTGGTTTTGGGGATATCGATGGGGTGGCAGGGACCCTGAGGGGCATTTTGGGGATCTGTGGAGACCGATGGACCCCGGGGGGTTCCTGGGGGTGCCTCGGCGCTAACACTGCCCTCCCCAGACCCACTGCCCTATGAGGGGCCGGGGGTGGAGATGCTGCTGCCGGCCCCCCAGGACGGGGACACTGGCTTTGTCCTCACCCTGCATAACCGCTTCTCGGGGCTGGCCCGTGTGCTCCAGCTCCTGCTCAGGTACTGGCCCCCCCTCCCAGTTCCCGGCCACCATCCCAGCCCCCCAGCTGTGTCTCCTGGACCCCCGGCCTCCCCTGACCCCTCTTTCCCTGGCAGCAAAGAGTTCGTGGCACCCGTCACCGTCCCCGTCCAGGACGTTTTGGACCTCATCTGCCGTGCCCTGAACATCACCAGCAAGAACATAGTGAGTGCAGCGGGGGATTGTCCGGGGCAGCTGAGCCCCAAGCTGTGTCCTTGGGGCTGGGGCAGTGGGGGCTGAGGTCCCCCCGCTGCACTCCTGTGGCCTCAGGGCTGCGTTCAGGGGTGCAGGCGGGACACCTCGGATTCCAGCCTTGCTCTGTCCCCCCAGAACTGGTTTGGGGATGGTCCTCTGAAGATGCTGCTGTTGCCGTCTGTCCACCTGGACATGCTAGATGTGCTCTCCTCCCTCATCCTGGCGTGAGTCTGGGGGAGTTTGGGGGTGCCTAAGGATGCAGGGGATTGAGCTAGAATGGAACTGGGATGCACTGAGGGGGGGAACTGTGGGGCTTTTGGGGGTACTGGGGATACTTAGGGCTGTGCTGGGAGGGAACTGATGGGAACTGGGGGCTTTTGGGGGCTTTGGGAGGCACTGGAGCTGTGCTGGGGGGGACTGGGGACCCTGGACCTGTATGTGGAGGGAACTGGGGTGAACTGAGAGGGAACTGGGGGTGCTCGGGGGACACTGGGAACTGTGGGGCTGTGTTGGGAGGGAAGCGGGGTGCATGGGGAGGGAAGGGCTGTGCTGGGGGGGGGGGGTTCCGCTGCACAGACCTGATGCCACTCCGCAGGTGTGGGGCGCGCCTGGTGCGCTGGGGCAGCGTCCTGGGCCGCCTCTTCCCCCAGGTGCTGAGCGCCTGGAGTGGTGCCCGTGAGGCCGTGCTGCCGGGGCAGGAGAAGCCCTTCAGGTACTGGGGGGGGGGGGCCGGCAGGGGCTGCCCTGCAGCAGGGCTGGGCCTGGGGGCACCCCTGTGGGTCCCTGCTGTTCCTGGGGGGCTGGGGGGGCTCTTGTGTCTGTCCTTGATGTCCCTGGGCAGCTGGGGGCACGTGGGGAGGTGTGGGGGTCCCTGGGGCGGCTGGGGGGATGCGGGGAGGTTTGGGGGTGCCTGGGGCGGATGGGGGGACGCAGGGAGGTTTGGGGGTCCCTGCGCCCCCCCTGACGCTCTGTGCCCCCAGCGCGGTGCGCACCCGCCTGTACCAGGTGCTGGAGCTGTGGGTGGAGGTGGCGGGCGCTGCCTCGGGGGTGCTGCAGGGCCCCGGGGCCCCTGGCGAGGTGCTGCTGGCCCACCTGCTCAGCGACATCACCCCCCCAGCTGAGGGCATCAAGGTGAGCCCCCCCAGACCCCCGAACCGCCCCCCCCCGCCCACAGACCCCCGATACCCCCTCTTCTCTCTCCTCCCTGCAGCTGAAGGCAGACCCTAAACCCAGTGCCCCGAAACGGCCCAAGCTGGGGGACGGGGGGGATGCCCCTGCCCTGCACCGCAAGCTGGAGCCGGCGGCCAACAGCGATGTGTGTCGGGCCGCCCTGCGAGGTATGGGGCGGGGGGGCCGGGAACCCCCGGAGGCACGGGGGGCTGCACGCCTCCCTCCGGGCTGAGGTGGGGCCTCGCTCGTCCCTTTGTGCCGCTCTGTTGTTGGCGGGGGGTCAGGGGAAAGGGGACCCCCCGATCACCTTGTTGTGGCTCACTGAGACCCCAATCAGTGTTGTGGGGTGGGGGAAAGGGAAGCCCCCCCCCAGATCGCCCCATTGCTGACCCCCGTGTCCCCCCAGCGCTGCGTCGCGCCATCCTGACGGGAGGGCCGCTGATCAAAGAGGAGACACACCGGGTAAGGGGATGGGGGGGGAACGGGGCTCTGTGGGGCTGGGGGGTTACTGGGTTGTTGGGGAGCAGGTGTGGGGCTGGGGTGGTTCTTGGGGGGCCTCGAGGGTGGGTGGGGGCGAATGCTGGGAGAAGGTGGGGCTCTTGCTGGGGGTGGGGCTGGTAATGGGGTCTGGGGGGGGGTCTTTGTGGGGCTGCGGCAGCTGATGTGGGAGCTTACGGGGCTGGGGCAAGTGGGTGGGGGGGGCAGTTAATGGGGGTCTCTATAGGGCCAGGGCAGTGGTGGGGTGATCGGGGATACGCGCTGGGGGTCCCCACGGGGCTGAGGGGGGCTGTGCCCCCTCCCCTGACAGCCCCCCTCGCCCATCCCCTCGCCAGCGGCTGCAGGAGCTGGTGGTGCCGCTGCTGCTGCGGCTGCCGCAGACCGAGGTCCCCCCGGGGCCCCCAACCGCTGCCGCCGGCCCCCCCGGCACCCCCTATGCCAGCCCCCCGTGCCGGGCCGCCCTCTACCAGCTGCTGCTGGCCCTGGTGCTGGCCCCCGCCCCCGCTGGGGCCCCCCCGCTGCACTGCGCCCTGCGTGCCTTTGGCCAGGGCCAGCGCGACCCGGCCCTCCAGGTGAGACGGGCTGCGGATCCCCCAGTCCTTGCCTGGGACCCCCAGGGGCCCTGGACCCTCCCCAGGCCCCCCCCCCCCCCCATCCCAGAGCTGGGACCCCTAGGGTGTCCCCATCCCCCAGGGACCCCTTATTCCTCCTGTCCCCCCCCCTTTTATCCCTCCCGGGTCTGCCTCGTTGCCCCCCCATTTCACAGCAGGGATTCCCAGGGACCCCCCCAGCCCTTAGTAGAGACCCACGTGGGTCACGACCCCCTCTGAGAACCCTCTGTCCCAGAGCCGGGATCCCCCCATCCCCCCTGGGACCCCCTTATCCCATCTGGGTCCCCCCATTTCACAGCCAGGACCCCCCCAGGCACTCCTAAAAGCCTTTGTCCTGCAGGCGGGACCCTGGGAGACCCCCTCACCCCGCAGCCCGACCCTGTGGGACCCCCCACATCGGGGAGCCAGGACCCAAGGGCCCCTGTATCTCCCCAGAGACCCCCAAAGCCCCCCCTGTCCCTGGTCTCCCCCCCTCTCCTGGCACCCCACTAACCCCCCACCTCCCCCCCCCCCCCCCGCCAGGTCTCCTCCGTCTGCACTGAAGCTCTGGTGGTGGCGAATGCCCTGGCCCGGCCCTGGGTGCCCCCCCTGCACCCCACCGCCGTCCCAGGGCCCCCCCCGGAGCCCCCTGCCCCTCCCTTCCGCCCCCTGCCACCCGCCGCTTTCCCAGGGGTGCCCCGGGCCGCCCCCGCCAATCCGCTGGGACCCCCCCGGCTGCCGCCGCTGGCGGAGGAGCCCCCCGGGGAGGCCCCCCCCGGGCAGCCCCCCACCGCCCCTGGGGGCGAGGAGGAGGGTGGTCCGGCGGGGGGGCGTCCCCGGCGCCCCGTCTTCGTGCACTACGACAAGGAGGAGCCCTCGGATGTGGAGATCTCCCTGGAGAGCGACTCGGACGACAGCGTGGTCATCGTTCCCAAGCGGGGTGCCCCCCCCTCGCCCCCCGCCCCCAAGAGTGGGGGGCCCCCGCCGCCACCCCCCTCGCCCCCGCTGGCTCCCCCCGAGCCCCCCGAGGAGCCGGGCCCCCCCCCACCGCCCCCACCACCCCCACCGCCGCTGCCCCCCGTCGTCCCCCCGGCCGCCCCCCCAGAGCCGCCGGGGATCCCCGGGGAGCCCGACCCTGCCGTGATCAACATCAATAGCAGCGAGGAGGAGGAGGAGGAGGAGGAAGAGGAGGAGGAGGAGGAAGAGGAGTTCGGGGAGGAAGAGTTCTTCGAGGAGGAGGAAGAAGAGGAGGAGGAGGAGGAGGAGTTCGACGAGGAGGAAGAGCTGGGCGAGGAGGAGTACGAGGAGGATGAGGAGGAGTACGAGGAGGACGAAGGCCTCACCGAGGAGGAGGAGGAGGAGGAAGAGGAAGAGGAGGAAGGGGGTGCTGAGGAGGGGCAGCCTCTGCCGGTGCCCGAGGAGCCCCCCCCGCCCCCGGGGGACACCGGTGCCCTGGTGATGGAGGTGGATGAAGGCCATCTGCCCCCCCCGGCCGGGGGGGAGGAGGTGGAGGAGGAGGAGGATGAAGAGGAGGAGGAGGAGGGGACCAAAGCCCCACAGGAGGGGGGGGGGGAAGAGGGGGAGCCCCCCCCGGGCATCCCCGAGCCCCCACCCCCCCTCCTGGAGCCCCCCGAGGTGCCACCCCCCACCCTGGATGCAGCCCACCCCCCGCCGCACCCTGAACCCCCGGGGGAGGCCGGCAGCCCCCCCCCAGCACCCCCCCAGCTGGAGGAGGAGCCCCTGCCCCCTGCGGACAAGGAGGAGGTACCAGGGTGGTCCGGGGGGGGCGTAATTTGGGGGTGATGGGGTGAAAGGGGGGCAGTTTGGGGTAAGAGGGGGCAGTTTGGGGTGAGAGGGGGGCAGTTTGGGGTAAGGGGGCAATTTGGGGTGCTGGGGTGAGAGGGGGGCAGTTGGGGGGGTGAGGCAGTTTGGGGGAAGAGTGGTGCAGTGGGGGGGGGGGAAGGGGCAGTTGGCCCCCCCCCGACCTCCCTGCCCCCCCCCCCCAGGCGCTGGACGAGACGGCCACCATGCTGGCGGATTTCATCGACTGCCCCCCAGATGACGACAAGGCCCCTGAAGCGGCCCTGTGACCCCCCCAGAACCCCCACCCCCCCCCAACAGCGAGACGTGGAATAAACCCCGCCCCCCACAGCCCCGTCTGTGATTTTTGGGGGGGGTCGAACTACAACTCCCGGCGTGCTTCCCGGCTCTACGCGCGCCGCGAGTGATGCAACCAGGTGGCGCCGTGCGGGCGCGTCGCGAGTGACGCCATCTCCGCGCCCCAGCGGCGGCGCCATGAAGCCGCCGCTGCGGCCCCGCCTGGCCCCGGCCCGGTACGTGACGGGCCCGGGGGCGGCGGCGGAACCGGAGCGGCCGCGGGCGGCCTGGTCGGCGCGGGAGAAGCGGGCGCTGCTCGCGGCGCTGCGGGCTCAGGCCGCTCTCGGCCTCCCCGACGTGCAGCCGCGGCCGCTGCGGGAGCGCCTGCCCCGGCGGAGCGAGGCCGAGGTGGGGGCGACGGGGCCGGGGTGCAGCGGGGACGCTCGGGGGGGAGGCCGGTGCCTGGGACCCCTGGGTGCGGGGCGGGGCGGTCGGCCGCCTGGGATCCCGGTGGGGGGGGGTAATACGGGGGTCTCCGGAGACCTGCGTCAGCGAGGGGTTGTGGGGACGTCCCGGGGGGGCTGACGTGGGGATCCCCGGTCGATGGGGGTCTCTGGGGGGTGTGACGTGGGGGTGCCCGGACGCCTGGGGGTCCTTCGGGGGGGGTGTGATATGGGGGGTCCCTGACGCTGAGGGTCCCTGGGGGGGCTGACGCGGCGGTCCCCAGCCGTCGGGTTCCCGGGGGGAGTGGTGGCCACACAAGGGGGTCCGGGATCCACTGCCCCCCCCCCCCCCCCCCCGCCCCAGGAGCATCCCTGTTTGTCCCATCGGCCACAGCCCCCCCCCCGGGCTGGATGCAGTGTCCCCCCACCTGCTGGGAGCGCAGCCCCTGACACCCCCGCCCCCCCCCCCCCCCCCCAGATCCTGTCATTCCTGTGCCGGCTGCGGGGCCGGGCAGCACGGGAGGCCGTGCGCACCCAGTACCGGCACTGCCTGGAGCAGCAGCGGCGACGACGTGCCCAGGTCCCAGCCCCCATCGAGGTGAAGGGGGGGGACCGCGGGACGGGGGGTCCCTGCCCCGGGGGGGTGGCTGGGGCCCGGTGTCACCCCCCCCTTTGCCTTCCAGGTGTGGCTGGAGCTGGCCGAGACGCTGGCAGAGGGGCTGGAGGAAGCGACGGCAGCCGCCTTCTCTCAGGTAAGGGGGTTTGAGAGGGGTTTTCCAGGGGGGTGGGGGGCAGAAGAGACAGCCCTCCCCTCCCTGGGCACCTCTCAGGGCACATCACCCCTTCCCTGTCGCCATGTTATCACTTCCAGGTCCTCACTGTTGCAGCCACGGAGCCGCTGAGCCTTCTCCACTCCGTCCCCCCGCATCCTGCTGGCACCACGGCGTCACCGGATCAGGGGGGGTCGGCACCGGGGGACCCTGCGGCCCCCCCAGCCCCGCAGCCCCACGCCCCCGGGGCCTTCACCGTTGACTTCCAGAGGGTCTACGAGTACCTGGCACGGCTCTGCCAGGGTGGGAAGGGCCCAGCGCTCCCTCCTGGTGGTGAGTGGGGGACCCTGATGCCAGGAGGGTGTCGGGGAGGTTGCGGGATTTGGGGCCCCCCTGTCAGTGAGGGGGGGCTCTGGGGTCCCCTGGCTGCTTCTGGTGTCGTGGGGTGGTCTGGGTAGGGGGATTTGGGGAGCAACGGTGGGGGGAGAGCAGGGAGGGCCTGGGGGTGTTGTCCCACACTGGGGGGTGTCAGTCCCAAACCAGAGGGCCCCAGCATTGCTGCTGTCCCCACCGTGGGGCTGGCACCCCCCCGGGAGGGAAGGCGTGGGGTGGGTGGGGGGTCCTGACACCGTGTCCCTCCCCCCCAGAGTCGGCGGTGGTGCTGGCACTGCTGGGCTCCCTCCCCCAGGAGCTGGGCGTCCTCGACCGCGCCGCCCTCCACAGCCACCTCCGAGGGACCTACGGCGCTCTGACGGCCCCCTGCTCCCCGCAGATAGACTCCCCGGCCCCCGGCACGGCCCCCAGCGCCCCCTCTGCCCCCAGGACCCCTGCAACCGGCTGGAGGGGGGTTGGCCTCTGCCCCCTCAACCTCTTCCTGGTCCCACTGCGGCTTCTGGCCCGAGTGGAACCCTCGGGGTGAGCCAGGACCCCCCCCTCCCCAAAGAGTGCCCCCCCCCCCCCCCCCCCCAGCATGGGGCTGGGGAATAAAGGCTGCAGTTCGCCTGGAGTGGAAGTTTCTGGAGTCATTTGGGCACTGGAACAAAGGGGGGGGAAAAATGACTGTTTCTGGGGTGGCAGTGAGGGGGACCCACCTGGGAAGCACTGGGAGGCCTTAGGAAGGGACTGGGAGGCACTGGGTTGGATTGGGAGGCACTGGGGAAACGATACAGCGGGTCAGGGCTGGGAGCAAGTCCCCTACCGCGTGCGCATGCGCCGCCCTCCTAGGCTAGGGCGCATGCTCGCCACGGCGCATGTAGTCCCCGCCCCCAGTCCCTCTCGCGCATGCACAGAGTCGCTGCGTACGGTGGCCGAGCAGCGACAGGCCGAGCCAAGATGGCGGCGGCGGCGGCGGCGGCCGGCGCCTCTTCCTCCGCGTCGGGGAGCAACGGGGCCGGCGGGATGGAGGTGGACGTGGCAGGTACCGCCCGCGGGGCCGTCCCGGCACAGGGGACCGGCGCCACCGCCCCGGGGCTGCGGGACCGCGGCGGGACGGCCCGGTCGCTACCCAGGGCCGCGCTGCCTTCCTCTGGGCCCCGCCCCCCGCGCCTTTTCCCCGCCCACAACCCCGAGACCCCGCCCACAGCCCCTGGAACCGCCCCCGCGCCTTTTCCCCGTCTACAACCCCGGGACCCTGCCCCCGCGCCTTTTCCCCGCCCACAGCTCCGGGGCCCCACCCCCGCGGGACCCGCCCCGGCCGGTGACCACACCTCCTCAGGCCATTGCTCCGCCCCCGTTCCCCATGGCCCCGCCCCCGCCCCAGGTCGTGCACTGTGACCCCGCCCGCACACACCTGGGCCCCGCCCCGGCCCCGCCCCCCATCTGTCTATCATCCCGCTGACGGTGTCCCCGCAGCCGCCCCCTCGGTGATGGCCGGGGGGGTGACGGGCAGCGTCTCCGTGGCCCTGCACCCCCTCGTTATCCTCAACATTTCCGACCACTGGATCCGCATGCGCTCACAGGAGGGCCGCCCCGGACAAGGTACCTGCAGCCCCCCCGCGCCCCCACCCCGGTCCCTACCGCTCCCCTGTGCCTCCCAGAACCCCCCACGGCACCCTGGGGTCCCCCACAGACCTCTGGGGCCCTCCATAGCCCCCCCCAGTGGTTTCTGTGGCCCCCCAGGGCCCCCCACAGCCCCCTGCAGCCTCTCCAGAGCCCCCCACAGCCCCCTGCAGCCTCTCCAGAGCCCCCCAGCAGCCCCCCCAGCCCTGCAGGGTCCCTCACAGACCCCCTGCAGCACCCAGAGTACCCCTTTGGTCCCTGGCCTGGTCCCCATGTCCCCGAGGGGGTCTCCACATGCCCCCCACAGCCCTTGGCCTGGTCCCAGCTGGTACCTGGGACTGGTTTGGGCCCCCTGCCCCGCCCCCCCCAGCATAAGGCCAAGGTCAGTGCGGGCTTGGGTTGGACCCGTTGGTGGTCCCCAAGCCCCAGTGACAGTCCCCTGTGTCATCCCCCCCCCTCCCCTCCCCTCCCCAGTGATCGGGGCCCTCATTGGGCGGCAGGAGGGCCGCAACATCGAGGTGATGAATTCCTTCGAGCTGCTCTCGCACACGGTGGACGGGCACGTCCTCATTGACAAGGAGTACTACTACACCAAGGAGGAGCAGTGTGAGGGCCGGGGGGGGGGTCCTGGGCTGTCCAGGGGGGTCTTGGGTTGTCCTGGGAGGGTCCTGGGGGGGGGTCAGGTCTGGCCCGGGGGGGGTCAGGTCTGGCCCAGGGGGTCCTGGAGGGTCCTGGGGCTGTCCTGGGGGAGGGTCCTGGGGCGTTCTGGGCTGCCCTGGGGCAGGTCCTAGATTGCATTTGAGGGGGTGTTTTGGGAGAGGGGTGATAGGGCCTGTTGGGGGAAGGGGTAGAGATGGTGTCTGTTTACTGCCCTGGGGAGGGTCTGTGGGGTCCCCCTCCCTTGTCCACCCTCTGGCCCACTCAGGGCCCACCCCCGTCCCTCCCCAGTCAAGCAGGTGTTCAAGGAGCTGGAGTTCCTGGGCTGGTACACGACTGGGGGCCCCCCCGACCCCTCTGACATCCACGTCCACAAGCAGGTGAGTGGGGGGGGGGGCTGGAGGGGGGTGTGTGTGTGTGTGCACCCCATCCTGACACTGCTCCCTCTGTCCCCCAGGTTTGTGAGATCATTGAGAGCCCCCTTTTCCTCAAGCTGAACCCCATGACGAAGCACACAGATGTGAGTGGAGGAGAGGTGGGGAGGAGTCCTGGCGCATGGGGGGCACCCAGGATCCCCCCCCCTAGTGTGGGGCTGGGCCCCCAAAAATACATCTCTTTCTCCTTCCCCCCCAGCTGCCCGTCAGCGTCTTTGAGTCTGTCATTGACATCATCAACGGGGAGGTAAGTCAGTGCTGGGGGGGTGGAAATGGGGCTGGGGGGGCTCCTGGGGGTCCATGGGTTGCCTGGGGCCATGGGGGGAGGCTGGGGGGGACCCCAAGGGTGTCATGGGGCAGGGGGAGTGTTCCAGGGAGCTTGTTTAGGGTCCTGGGGAGGGCTGAGAGTTTGGGAGGGGGACACTTCTGGGGTTCCAGGGGAAGTTACTCAGGTTGGGGGACACCGCTGGGGGTCTGTGGGGCTCCAGTGCTGCCATGGGGAGGATCCGAGGATAAATTGGGGCTGGAGAGGGGCCCAGGGGTGTCACTCAGGGGGATAGGTCTGGAGTGGGTTGTTGAGGCATAGGGATTCTGGGGGTGCAGGGAGGGTCCGGGGGGGTTGGGGAAAGGGAGCCGTGGGGCTGTCGTGCCCCCCCATGATCCCTTTTATGTCCCCCTCTCCCCAGGCCACGATGCTCTTTGCAGAGCTGACCTACACCCTGGCCACCGAGGAGGCAGAGCGGATCGGGGTCGACCACGTTGCCCGAATGACAGCAACTGGCAGCGGGGAGAACTCCACAGGTTGGGGATATGGCCGGGGGTGGGGAGGACAGAGATGGGGAGCGTGGAGGGCAAGGTGGGATGGGGATGGGTCCCAGGGCCGGGAGGCGGTGCAGAGAAGCGGGGGGCTGGGGACGTGGGGAACATGGGGACGGGGGCACAGGGACAGGAGGACACAGCTCTTGGGCTGCCTGGAGGGGCTGGAGCAGCCCAGGGTGGGTGGCTGTAGGGACATGGGACAGGGGGTACACATGTCCTTGACCCCCCCCCCAGTGGCTGAGCACCTCATCGCCCAGCACAGTGCCATCAAGATGCTGCACAGCCGGGTCAAGCTGATCCTGGAGTACGTGCGGGCCTCCGAGGCTGGTGAGTCGGGGACAGGGCTCTCCCCATTGCCCAGGGAGGGGGGACAGGGCTCTCCCCATTGCCCAGGGAGGGGGGACAGGGCTGTCCCTGGGCTTTCCCTGCTCTCCTGGAGCAGGTTTGGCCCTAGGGTGTCCCCAGGGAAGGACCGTCCCCCAAGAGGGGCTCTGGGAGGGCCCCAGGACCGTCCCCAAGGCTGACATTGTCCCTGCAGGCGAGGTGCCCTTCAACCACGAGATCCTGCGCGAAGCCTACGCCCTGTGCCACTGCCTGCCTGTTCTCAGCACTGACAAGTTCAAGACCGACTTCTACGACGTGAGTGATGGTTGGGGGGGGTCCTTGGGGAGCTGTGGGGGTGGTGGTGGTCAGGTGCCCATGGCCCTGTCGGGGCACACGGCGGGGACAGAGCTGTCTCCTTTGCCACCGGTGCTGTTGGTGGCCCGTGCGCTACTGCAGCCGGGGGTGGGCAGATGCAGCTTGGGGGGGGGGGGGCCTCAGCAGTGCAGTAACCCCCCAATCCACCCCCGCCAGCAATGCAATGACGTGGGGCTGATGGCGTACCTGGGTACCATCACCAAAACCTGCAACACCATGAACCAGTTCGTCAATAAGTTCAACATCCTCTACGACCGGCAGGGCATCGGCCGCCGCATGCGGGGACTCTTCTTCTAAGGGAGGGGGGGATGCGACACTGAGGACACCCCCAGCCAGGCCCTGAGCCGCCCCCAGGGCTGGGGGACCCTACCCCAGGACTGTGCCCCCCCCTCCTGGAGGCCCCCCCAATAAATCAGCTCCAGGCTGGGAATTGTAGCTCCAGCGTCATCTGAGGTTCTGGGAGAGCTAGGCCCAGGGGAGCAACATGGTCCCAAGGGGAGGGGAACAGACAGATGCTGCCACCAGAAACTGTGAGAAAAACTTTTTTATTGGTTTAAAAAAAAAACAAAACAAAAAAACCAGAAGATGCTTTAATGAGGGGAGCGGGGTCAGGGCAGGTGAAAGCCCACGGGAGCCAGCAGAGAGACATAGGATGTGTGCCTGTGTCTGGTGACAGCAACTGCATCCCTGTGCATCCCCCCTGCCCTGCAGGGGGGCTGTAGGGCATCCCCCCCGTGTCCATCCCCCCACCGCCTCAGACGAAGGTGATGCGGGTGCGGGCAGCATTGACCTGCAGCACATTGAGCTCCTCGTACTCCTGGAGCGCAGCCTGGACCTGGGCAGGGGTGAAGCCCTTGGCCAAGCAGCGCTGCAGGGCCTCGGCGTAGGGCACAGCCCGGCCCCCCGCCAGCTCCCGCACTGCCGCAAAGATGGCGTCGGCAGGACGCTGCACCCTGGGAGGGGGACGGAGAGAGGGGTCAGTGGGACCCTGGCTCTGCCACCTCCCCCCCCCCCCCACCCCAAGACCGTCAGGGCTCCCCCAACGCTGCCACCCCCTTCCTGGCAGGCTGGGGTACTGCCCCCCCCCCCCCCCCATGTTCCTCTGTGTCCCCTGCTCACCAGCTCTGCTGTCCCTTGTCCCCCAGCAGCGAGTCCTTCGACATCTCCATGAGCCTCATGGCCTCGTTCACATCCTCTTTCTCCACCACGTCCACCAGCCGCAGCCGGGCCTGTGGGAGCAGGGGGGGGTTAGCAGCAACTGGGAGCCCCCAGGGCAGCCCCTGGCACCCTCTGACATCACGCAGGGGCTCCCAACACTCCTCGCTGCCCCCCGAGACCACTGGAAGCCCCTCCAGTGCGCTGCCCCCATCCTGGGGGGTTGCTGCCAGCCAGCTCCGGAAAGGGATGAGGACAAGAGTGGAGCTTGGAGGCGGCCCCCAGCTGGCTGTGCCCTAGGAAGGGACAGGAGGGGACACTGGGGGACAGGAGGGGACACCGGCCCACGCTGGTCGTGCCCCGGGGGCTCTGGAAGTGCTGCCTCGGCAGTAGATGCCTCACACACACTACCTGCACAAACAGCACTTTGGGGCCCCTGGGGCTTGCGGAGGAGAAGGGGCGGGTTGGACGGGGATACTCTCCCAGCTAACACCCTGCTTTAGCTCATCTTCTCCTGCCTAGTCCTACCCAGTCAGGCCCCTCTAGCCCCTGCCCAGCTCCGCGGGTCCCACGCTGCCACACACACCCCTCCCTGCCCATCCCTGCCTGCGCCGGGGCTCACCAGGGCAGTGGCCAGGCGGAGGATGCCCAGCAAGGTGCGCGCCGAGGTGTAGGTCGTGTCCTTGCTGGCCCATGCCTCCTTCCGCATCTCCACGTAGGCGGCCGTGATGTAGTCGGCCAAAGCCTCCGGCACCACCGGCTGCTTCCGCTTGCACATGGCAATGTAGCGCCTGGGGGACGGGCAGGGTGAGGGGACAGCGGGGATGGGGGGGGACACGGGCGACAGCAGCCTCTTGCGGCCTCTCTTACCTCATCAGCTTCATGTCGAGCTGCTGGAAGGAGCAGGGGGGCTGGCGGCTGTGCTGGTGCACATAGGTGATGTGCTGGGCCAGGCTGTGGGGCAGAGAGGGGCTGGCAGCGGGGCCAAGGCTACCCCACGACTACCAGCCCGGCCCCATGGCTCTCGTGGAGGTCCCACGCTCCCTCTAGCCCAGCCCCGTGGCCTCCACTGCAGCCCCTCACATGCTCCGTGGGCTCCCCCCAGCCCCATACACGCCCCGGGGCACCCCTCGGCTGTCCCCACCGCTCCCCCCACTCACCGCAGGTCGTTGTCGCGGTCAGGGCGGTCCTGGATCAGCCAGAGCAGGTCAAAGCGGGAGAGGAGGGCGGCAGGCAGCTGGATGTTGTGCTCCAGGCTGCGCTTGGGGTTGTAGCGGCCGTAGGCAGGGTTGGCGGCGGCCAAGATGGCGCAGCGGGCGTTGAGGGTGGCCAGCACGCCCGCCTTGGCGATGGAGATGCTCTGCTGCTCCATCACCTCATGGATGGCCGTGCGGTCGGCCTCCAGCATCTTGTCAAACTCGTCGATGCAGCAGACGCCCCGGTCGGCCAGCACCAGCGCACCCCCCTCCAGCGCCAGCTCCCCCGTCAGCGGGTCCCGCAGCACGGCCGCCGTCAGCCCCACGCCCGAGGAGCCCCGGCCTGTCGTGTACTGGCCTGGGGGCAGAGGGGAGCGGCGGGGTGAGGGGGGGGCGCAGGCACCCTGCCCACCCACACCCTCCCCCAGGAGCCTGGTACTCACTGCGGGGTGCCAGGCGGTCGATGTAGGACAGGAGCTGCGACTTGGCCACACCGGGGTCACCCATGAGGCAGATGTTGATGTTTCCTGGGGGGGGGGGAAGCAGGGGGCGAGTCCGCGGGGGGCAAATCTGCTCCCTCTGTGCCACTTTGCTCCTGTCCCAAATCCCTCAGCAGCAGCCGCTGATTCTCTCCGTGGCCCCGCAAGGCCAACCCCATCCCCCAAAACCTGCCTGCGTGAAGCGGGATGCCCTGATCCCGAACCTTCCGGACCCTTGGCTGATCTCAGACAGCCAAACCTTCCCACGGGAGAGGGAGGCACCCCCGGCAAAGGCTCCCACCCCAGCACGGTGCGCAGCCTCACCTCGGATCTTCATGCCGTGGGGGTTGCGATCCACGCCGCCCACCAGCAGCAGGAGCAGCGCCTTCTTCACATCCTCGTGGCCGTAGATCTCGGGGGCGATGGAGGAGGCCAGCTTGTCATAGAAGTCCTCCTCTGCGAAGGTGGCGAGAGGGAAGCTGCCGTGGGGCAGGCCCAGGCCCTGCTTGCCGTCCGTCCGTCAGCTGGGCACGTCCCGTGTGCCCGATGGCCTCACCTGTGATCTGCCGGAGCTCCTCCTCGCTCAGGTCCCCGGCCCCCGACTCGTCCTCCTCGCTCTTGTTCATCTTCACGATGCAGTGGGCCTCCAGGTAGGTCTCAGAGAGCAAGCCCTGTGGGAGAAGAGGGCAGCAGCGGGTTGGGGGCAGCTGTGGGTGCCTGCCATAGCCCCCCGTCCACCGCCGCGGTGCTTGCCTGGGCCATCTGGCGGAAGCCGGTCTTCAGCAGGGGCAGGAAGACGCCGGTGACGCTGACGTGGTCCCCGGGCTGGGCCAGGCGCGTGTTCTCCCCGTGCACAGCCACGCTGATGGAGCGGGGAAGGTGTCCCACTGGCACCTGGTCGGTCTGCGGGGACAGACGGGGCTGGGGACCCGCAGCACCTGGGGGCATCACCAGACTCTCTCCCCATCCCCGAACCACCCTTGCACCAGTATGGACTGGGGCAGACTGGATAGGACAGAGCCATGCGGACGTATCGCCTCCTCATCTCCGGCGGTGACAACGCTGACCCGGGGGTGGGATGTGTTGGCCAGGGGAGGAGTATCCTCCCCCACCCCATGCTGGGGAAGCTGCGGGGGGGGGAGACTGGGGCCAATCTGGGGCTCCCCGACCTGAAACCATTGCGGCCCCCGAGCTCTGCGAGACCCTGGGGAGGTGACACGGCGGTGCTGCGCCACTGCTGTCACCTCCCCGATGGAGCCAGACTGTCCCCAGAGGACGGCAGGGACGGGGAGGAGGCCCAGGAGAGACAGGACCCTCCAGTTGCGGCTGGGGCTCACGGAGACACCCCAAGGTCCTGCCCCCCGCTCTGCCCCCCCCCCCCCCCTCACATGCTCCTGCATCTTCAGCTCCTGGAACTTGATGAACTTGGAGCCGCGGCTCTGCAGGTAGAGCCGCCCTCCCGAGCGGTTCGTCTGGCACTCGCGGCTTGGGCACATCAGCAGCGGCATGAAGGTGGGCGACTGGATCTGGGGAGAGCCGAGGGGGTGGGCTCGGGCCGACCGGGGCCCCTGCGCCTGCCCCAGCGCCCTTCTGCCACACTTACGGGCTGGTAGGTCTCGGCCCCGCACTGGTCGCAGCTGTAGGTGGCCACCACCATCATGGGCTTGACCTCGGTGACGCGGGTGACGATGCCGCGGACAGTCACCAGCTTGCCGATGCAGTCGGCCCTGACGTCGCGGACCACACGGGCTTTGGCGGTGGAGGGGGCCTTGAAGTACAGCTCGCTGGGGACCGGGGGGACAGAAAGGGCTAGGGTTAGCAGGCAGGCAGCTGAGGCAGGGATAGGAACGGGGGATGAAGGAGCAGGAGAGGGTTGGATTTGGGGGCAGCACACGGGAACAGAAGGGGGTCCCCGGGGGAGGCAGGGACTTGGCGACGCGGGTTAGAGAGGAGACGGGGCTCCCCGGGCAGCAGGGCCGGGGTCAGAGGGGGACGCGGGCTGGGGTACACGGTCCCCCTCACACTCACAAGCGCCGCAGCAGCTCCGGGGGGTACTGATTCTGGGGGCTGCGGGTGTCCCCCGCATCCCGGCCCCGCTGCTCCAGCAGCAGCCGGTGCTCGATGTACACGTCCAGCACGTCCTTGCGGGACACCTGGGGACACAGGGACATCGGAGGAGGGGAGGACGTCAGAGGGGGCTGCTGGGGCACACCGCCGCCCCCCACCCACCTGGGGAGCCCCCACCTCGCGCTCCTTGTAGAGCGGCAGCAGCTCATGGACGGCGTCGGCGAAGAGGCGGCTGTAGCGCTTGGCGTTGTCGCAGACGGCCTCGGCCAGTTCGGGGTCGTCCTCGGCCACGTCGTCCAGCGCCACGTACAGTGCCACGCGCTCCCGGTGCGCCAGCGCCGTCTGGGGGGAGGGGGGTACGAGGCGATCTGGGGACCCCAAATCGGCCCAGCGGGGACAGGGCAGGAAGGGACCCCAACCGGGGCAGGGGGACAGGAGGGACCCCCGGCTGCCGGGGGGGGGAGGCTGCAGCTATGATGGGGGGGCTCAGCCGGCACAGGGGGTGGCGGGGACGCCGAGCCGGCTCGGGGCGGGGGGGTCTCACAGCGACAGCCGGCACCGCGGACCCCCACCGGGCGCGGGCGGCCGCTCTCACCAGCTGCTCCCGGTACGGGAACTCCTTGCCGCCGTCGGCACCATCGCGGTAGAAATCCTGCAGGAACCGCTTCGCCTTCTCTAGAGGAGGAAGAGGCGGGGGGGGGGGGGGTGTCTCGGTCACGGGGGCCCTGCCGGTTCCCGGAGCCGATCCGGCCCGGTTCCCCCCAGCCCACCCGCACCCTTCTCGGCGGCGTAGTCGCGCGGCGCCATGGTGGGATCGGGATCGGTGCCGGTGCCCGCGGGGCTCAGTCCCGGCCCCGCCGCCGCTCCGGTTCCCGCCGCCGCAGCCGAAAGTGGCGCGAAAACCGGCACCACGTGACGGCCGGTGCCCAGTCCGGCGCGGGCCACGCCTTCGCTCCGCCGGCCAATGGCGGCGCGCGGCGGCCCGGCCCGGGCCGGGCCACGCTCCTTTCGGCGGTGTCATGTGACCGCCAGGCGGGACGCAGGTTCGGGGGGACGCGGAGGGGCCCCGCACACGCCCCTTCTTAAAGGGCCCGCGGCGGGGGAGGGGGAGCCGGGGGGGTGCTGGAGTGGGCGCCTGGAGGGGGACGAGGATACCGGGGGAGCTTGAGGGGGTGCTGAGGCCTGTGGGTGGGCGGGGGGATCTTGGGGTGAGGGGCCTGGGGGGCTCAGGGTGCTGGGGATTCAAGGGTCTGGGGGGGCACAGGTGCTGGGGGGCTCAGGGTGCTGGGGGCTCCGGGGCAGGGCCTGGTCGGGGGGTCTCGGGCAGGCGGCTTTAGGGTGCGCAGAGCTCGGGGGGCGGGGGTGTAGGGCCCTGGGGAGACCACGCCAACCCCCGACCCCACCCCTCCAGACCGGCGATGCTGTCCCAGATCTTCATCCTCTCTTCCAAGGGCGACCGGCTCATCCACAAGGACTGTATCCTCCACCCGCTGCACCCCAGGGGGTCCCTCCGCTTGGGGGACTCCCCAGGGCCCCCCTCATGTGTTCCCCGTTCTCCTTAACTCCCCCAGTCCGCGGGGAGACCTGCGGCACCAGTACGGACCTTGCCGACACCTTCTACCGCAGGATCACCTCGCTGCCGGGGGACCAGGCCCCTGTCTTCATGGTAAAGGGGATCCGGGGGTGGACAAGGGGGGTTCTGTGGGGGTCCCATGGGGGTCATGGCCCTGCTTCCCTCCCAGGCACACGAGGGCCGGCACTTTGTCCACGTGCGGCATGCAGGGCTCTACTTTGTGGCCACCACGACGGCGGACGCGTCGCCCTTCACTCTGGTGGAGTTCCTCAACAGGTACAGGGTGGCTGGGGCTGGGGAGGACAGTGGGGGGTGATGGGGACCCATTGATGGCCGCGGGTCCTGCCGTAGGCTGGTGACGCTGTTGCGGGACTTCTGCGGGCCCCTCAGCGAGAAGAACGTCAGCCTCAACTTCGCCCTCATCTACGAGCTGCTGGATGAGATGCTGGTGGGGACATTGCCAGGGGGTGCTGGGGACACACGGCGGGAGCTGGGGACATGCCTGGGGGTGCTGGGGACACCCTACGGGGGGTGGGGGTGAGAACACCTCAGCGTGGTGAGAACTCCCTGGAAGGAACAGGGGACACCCCGGGGGGGCACTGGGGACACCTCATGGAGCTGGGGACACTCCTTGGAGTGGTGGGCACCCCTTTGGAGCTGGGGACAGCTCAGAGGGTGATGGGGAAACCCCAGAACACCCAGATGGAACACCCCAGAGGGAAGGGGACAGCAGACAGTTCCGGGGGGGGGGGGGGGGGCAGAGGGTGCCCCACGGGCCACATGGGACAGCTGTGGGGGGTGACAACCCCCCCCGGCTCCCCCAGGACTACGGCTATGTCCAGACAACGGCACCCGAGGTGCTGCGCAACTTCATGCACACGGAGCCCGTGGCCACCAAACCCTTCAGCCTCCTCGACCTGGGCTCCATTGGGCTGGTGAGGACCCAGGGACACCCCAAATCCCCGCCCCCAGCCCAGCCAGGGTGCCCAAACCCTGTCGTCCCCCCTGTGTCATTGCAGTTCGGCGCTGAGACGCAGCAGAGCAGGGTAGCCCCCAGCTCGGCCGCCAGCCGCCCCGTGCTGCCACCCCGGGGGGAGCAGGTAGGACCCTCTCAGTGTCCCTATGACCCCCTATTGTCCCCCTCCCAGCCTTGACCCCCCCCATCTGGCCACAGGGCACCAGGAACGAGGTCTTCGTGGACGTGGTGGAGAGGCTGACAGTGGTCATCGCCGCCAACGTGAGTGGGGACAGGGATCCCCTGCCTCATGCCCCCCCCCCCGCCCCTCAGCGTGTCCCCAAAGCATTGCCCCATGTCCCCTGGGTGTTTTGGCTCTGCCCACTGCCCCCAGGCCCCCCCCACCCCGGGACCCCCTGAAGTCCCATCCACCCACCCTGCCCATCCCAGCTCAGCCCACGTCCCCTTTCCCCAGGGGACACCCATGAAGGTGGACGTCCAGGGGGAAATCCGCCTCAAGTGCTACCTGCCCAGCTGCGTGGGTAAGGAGGGGCAGGGGTTGGGGTACTGGGGAGTCAGGGACAGCCAGGGCCATCCCCCAGGGTGACTCCACGCCGTCCCTGTCCCTGCAGAGATGCGCATTGGGCTGACGGAGGAGTTCTGCGTGGGCAAGTCGGAACTGCGGGGTGAGCCCCTGCCCAGTCCCCTCCAAATACCTGCCTCTGCCCTCCAGCACACCCCCAGCTGCCCCCCAGCGCTTGCTTTTCCCTGCTACGCCCTGCTTTGACCCCCACCACGGCGTAGTGCCCTTCTCTGCCCCCTCCAGGCTATGGCACGGCTGTCCGGGTGGATGAATGCGCCTTCCACAGCTCTATCAAGCTGGACGAGTTTGAGAGCGGGAGGGTCCTGAAGGTGACCCCGAGCCAGGGGGAGGTGAGGAATGCCAGGGGACACTGGGGATGGGGGGGGGGGGGGTGGGTGCTGCAGCAGCCCCACCTGAGCCCTGTCTCCCGCAGCTCACGCTCATGCAGTACCAGCTGGCAGATGACATCCCTTCGCCTCTGCCTTTCCGCCTCTTCCCCACCGTGGACCAGGACCCCACCGGGAGGTGAGTAGGGGGGTGCAGAGGGGGGGCATTACCCTGACCATCTCCAGGGTTGACCCCAATTCTGACCATCCTTGTTTCCCTGCAGGCTCCGGCTGTATCTGAAGCTCCGCTGTGACCTGCCCCCCAAGAGGTAGGTGCCCAGAGGGCCCAGGGGGGCCGTGGCAGAGCCTGGCCCCTGAGCCCCTCATCTCAAATTCCAGCCAAGCTCTCAATGTCCGTCTGCAGCTGCCCGTGCCCAAGGGGGTGAGCAGGTGGGTGCTGGCATTTGGGGGGCTGGGGGCTGTCGCCCGCCTTGTCACCCCCTCACCACCTGTGCCCCCCCAGCCTGGCGCAGGAGCTGAGCAGCCCCGAGCAGACAGCCGAGCTGCAGCCCGGCACCAAGTCCATCCACTGGGACATCCCGCGCTGCCAGGGGGGATCACAGCTCTCTGCGCTCTTCAAGGTGAGGGCTGGGGTGGGGGGGAGGGCCAGGCAGGGAGCTCCCCCAGGGCTTGGGGATGGGCAGGGACCTGTTCCCCTCCCTGCTCCTTGGGGAGCCCTTTGGGAACCTGTTCCTCTTGTGGGGGTGACCATGGGGCCTGGGACAGGCAGGGACCCGCATCCCCTTCAGGGGGGGCAGCTGCGGTGCCCAGGGAGAGGTGGGGAGCTGGTGTCCCATGCCATCCCTGGTGTCACCGTGCCCTCCCCGCAGCTGGAAGTGCCGGGGCTGAGTCGTGCATCGCTGCTGGAGCTGGGCCCGGCCAACCTGGCCTTTGAGCTGCCTGCACACACCTGCTCGGGGCTGCACGTCCGCTTCGTGCGGCTGCCGGGGCCGGCCGGGCCCCCCCAGCGCTGGGTGCGCTACCTCACCCACAGTGACTCCTACGTGCTGCGCCTCTGAGCGGGGACCCCCCCGCCGAGACCTGCACCCTGCGGACCCCTGACACCAGGGACCTAGGCCCTGAAAGGCGAACCTGCGCCTGACGCCAGCCGTCAACCGAGTATTTATTTATTAACCATCACCAAACAACAGGGCCCAGGGAGCCAGGCTCCCCTAGATTTGGGCTTGTAACAACAATAAACAGGCACCGAACTGCTCTGCGCTGCCGGGGTCCCTCGCTCAGATGTCCTGTGGGTAGAGGGGTCCTGCAAGACTCCCCCAAAATGGAGGGGAGGGCTCTCCCTTGGGGTCCCTCTTCCCCCGGTGACCCTGTGCGTTCCACCCCCAGCTCACCTCAATGCCCAGGATGGTGGAGTCGAAGAGGTCCCGGAGCTGGTCCTCGGGGGCTAGCAGAGTCTGGGGAGGGGGGGGAGGTTGGGGTGGGGTGGGGGCACCCCAGGGTGCTGCCAGCCCCACCCCTGCAGGGGCAGATGGCTGGGGGGACCCTCGGGAGGTGGCCTCACCCTGTCCTGCTCTGGGGTGTCCTCCTCACTGCTCTCCTCTTCAATCATCATCTCCTCTTCCTCCTCCTCCACCATCAGGCTGAGCCTGGGGGAGAAGGGAGGGAAGTGGAGGGTAGAAGACCCCCCGCAAGACTCTCACCTCACAGCCCCGGTGCCCACCCTGGTCCCCCTCTGGTGCCCACCCCGTGCCCCCCTGCCCTCACTCATCGGTTCACCCCACTGCGCCGGTGGGACAGGGAGCTGCTGCAGGAGGAGAGGATAGGGAATCAGGAGGGGTCCTGGGTGGGAGGTGCCCAGTTTGGGGGTGGGGGGGGCTCACCCCCAGCCCACCCACTCACCTCTGCAGGAGGCCGGGGTCGGAGCCGGGGTCCCGTGCTGGTGGCCGGGTCAGCGGGGGCCGGGGGCCACCCCGCAGCACGGTGGAGGTCAGGGCTGGGCTGGGGAGGCGGCTGCTCGGCCATGGGCTGGAGTCGGGGTGCTCTGAAGGGGCTGCAGGAGGGGGCTGAGCACTGGGACCACAACCCCATCCCCAGACCCTATCCCTGAGCTGTGTCCCTGTCCCCATAGCCTGTCCCCATCCTTGAGCCCTGTCCTTGTCCCCACATGAGGACAGTCCGGCTCTGGCAGAGGTGACAGCACTGACATGAACCTCCCCCCCCCCCCCCCCCGCCATCTCTCAGTTTCCTGCCCCACAGTGACCCTCGCTCTGTACTGGGGAGCCTCAAACTGGTCCCAGCCTCTGGCCAGGGTCCCCACAGCGAGGGACGGAGCAGGGCAAGCCCCCCCCAGCCCTGCACAGCCCAGTCGGGGTGCTGGGGGTGGCATGGCCCCCAGCGTGCAGGGTCCCCCCTGGGCTCAGCCCCCACCTCACCATCTATGCGGGGTCTCTTGGCAGCGGAGCCGGGTGGGGGGCGGGGGGCTGTGCTGTGGCTGTTCACTGAGCCCCTCTCCTCCTGTGGCTGCAGGGAGTTGCGGTAGGTGACAAGGGACGGCCATGGCACGTCCTGTGGTGCCAGCCACCGCTGCTCCTGGTAAATCTTCTCCAGGTAGGCCAGGCTGTGGGGGGACAGGGGACATGGTGGGTGACATGGCACCAGGGACCTGTGGGGTGCTGGGGGATCCCACGTGATGTTGGGGGATGCCACATGGCCCCTGCAGACCCCACATCAGCCCCAAGGACCCCAAATAGACCTTGAGGACCCCCCATGGCCCCTCAGGACCCAAATGGGACCCCACCAGCGTCCGGGGATCCCGCACCCCCCCCCCCCACTCACAGCAGGGCCTTGTCGGGGCGCAGCAGCCGCGGTGAGAACTCACTCAGCACCTCAAGGAAGGGCAGGTTGAGGGGTGGCAGTCCCGGCCCCGGGCCCGGGGGCTCCTGGAAGGCGAACTGGATCCCCTCCCTGGCCAGGGCAGAAGGATGAGGCAGGAGGCTGAGCCCCGGCCTGGCCCCCCGGCCCCCCAGGCCCCCCAGCCCCTCGCACTTGTGCATGCTGAGGAGTGCCGGGCGGTTGCGGAGCTGCTGGAGGCTGAAGAGGAGGGAGAAGCGCCGTGCCAGATCCCGGATCTCCAGGAAAGCCTCGGCCGCCCGGATTTCAGGGCCCTGCTGCAGCAACAGCTCCGTCATCAGCTGCTCGGGGGGGGACAGAAGGTCAGTGCAGGACCCCTTGGAGACACCCAGATGCACCTGGGTGCATCCCCCCAGGAGCTTCCTGGATGCCACCCACCCTCCTAGAGTCTCCCAGACTCACTCCCAGAGGCTCACGGACCCCTGGACCACTCCAGAGACGCCCCCCCAAACCCTGTCCACATCTCTTGGAGCCTTGCAGACCTCCCTAGAGCAGTCCAAAGACCCCTAGACTCCCCTGGAGACCCGCTGGATTCCCCAGAGACCCTCAGAGCCTCCTGGGCAACCCCGAGGATCCCCAGAGGCCCCCAGCCAATGCTGTACCTGCTGCAAGCTGAGCAGCAGGGTGCGAGCCCACTGCTGCCGGTCGATCTGCCGGGTGCAGTTCAGTGTCTCTTTGATGATGTCCCCGTAGTCGCTGTAAAACTGAGGAGGAGGCGACAGGGCCTGATGTCCCCAAGCCGTTGCGGGGCCAGCAGGACAGGCCTCCTGCGTGCCCCCTACCTTGGCGTAGTGCTTGAAGACATCGGAGGCAGCGCTGAGCTCCAGCACGTCATAGATGATGAGTTTGCAGAAGCCGGCCAGGAGCACCCGGCGCTGGTGCAGCTCCTCGATGTGGTTCTCGCTGTCCTCTGCGGAGACGGGAGGGGACAGTGGGGGGGACAGGCATCCCAGGGGACGCCTCTGGGATGCACGGAGGGGACTTACCCATAGCCGAGAGCTCCTCGTGGCTGCAGGCATGGTGGAAGACGTGGTCCATGAGGAAGGCGGCCAGCTGGGACTGCAGCCCCGCGTCAGGCAGCAGCACCAGGGGGGCCAGCGCCTCCCGCCCATCCCGCGGCAGCTGGGGCCCGAACACCAGCAGCAGGTCGCTGAGCACCATGAAGGCCTGAGGACACAAGGACAGGCTCAGCGCCAGGCCCGACACCCCCTCCACATCCCCCCCAGCTCCTGCGTACCTGCTCCCGGACGCCAGCGTCCACATCGGACAGGCAGCTCTGGCACAGCGAGCAGAAGGAGGTAACTCTGGTCTTCAGGCTCTGCAGCTGCTCCTGGGCAGGGGGATGCGGTCACCTTTAGGGACACAGGGGCCACCCCAAGTTGTCCTTGCAGCTGTCCCCATGCCATCCACTCACCTGGGGCACATCAGTGCTAGGCAGCCGTGAGAGCTCCCAGAGGATGTGGAAGTGGAGGCAGGTGATGGCAGGGACAAGGACCTGCAGGGGCAGATGCGGGCAAGGGATGGCCGTGGTGCTGAGGAGCCCTGCTAAGGAGCCCCGCCACGTCCCCGCTGCATCCCCAGGGCAGTACCTGCGGGGGCACCTCGCCCGTGTCCAAGGCACGCTGCAGGAGCTGGGTGCAGGGCTCGAAGAGCTGCCAGGGCGTCAGGTCGTGGGCGCTGCAGGGACAGAGTGGCATCAGCAGGGCGAGGGGAGATGTGGGGCAGGAGGCAGGATGCTGGGGGACATAGGCACGGGGAACAGATGGAGCAGGGGACACAGAGGGCCAGGGACAGGACGCGGGATGCCACTGCACAGGGACATGGAGAGCACATGGGGCAGGAGGGAGGGTGCCAGGGACACACAGGGCAGTGGGACAGGATGCCACAGGAGAGGGCACAGGGAAGGCACGTGGAGGGGGACGAGGACACTGGGGGACCCCTGGGGACGCAGGCGGAGCAGTGGTGTGGCCCCCACGGTTCCCCACTCACTTGAACAGGATGGAGATCCTCTTCAGTGTGGCCGCCATGCTGTACACTTCCTCCTCGTCCAGGGACGAGGCCTGGGCAGGGCCCGGGGTTGGGGACACCCCACACAGGGTTAGGGATGCTCCACGCGGAGTTAGGGACCCACGCCAGGCTGGGGACACCCTGCTCCCCATGGTCCCTTGCCAGCTCCCCAACCAGCACCTCCCAGACCGGCTCTTCCCCGCTGATGCCCCATCCCTGCCCACGCCGCCGCTGTCCCTACAGGTCCTGGTCCCTCTCCTGTCCCTGGCCCTGTCCTGCCTCCGGGTCCCTGTCCCTAGCCCTATCCTGGAGTCTGAGTCCCTGTCCTGGAGTAGCCTGAGCAACATCCCAGGCTTCAGGTCCATGTCCTGATCTTCAGGTCCCTGTCGTGACCCCAGTGGTCCCCAGCCCTGTCCCAGACTCAGGGTCCCTCTCCCATCCCCTCTACCTGAAGCAGCTCGGTGACCTCCTGGTGGAACTTGTCGGCCAGCTGGTCGGCAAGGCGGCTGCGCACCAGGTCCCCGCGGCCGTGCAGGGTGAGCTCAGGGTCGCAGAGCGCGTGGAGCGCGCGGCACGCAGCCTCCAGCACTGCCTGCCCCGTGTGCTTCTCCACCACCTCCTGCAGCTGCCCCAGCACCAGCTCCAGGTGCTGCGGGGAGAGGGGGCTGTGGGAAGGACAGGGACACGCCGCCTCCCCAGGGATGAGGGTCAGGGACCCTCCCATCGGGACAAGGGGACTTGCAGCCTCCTTCAGGGAGGTACGGCCCCCCCCGCCCCCGAGAGGATGAGGACAGCTGTGGGCCCCCAAGGGGGACAGAGACAGCCCCTTGATGGGGGGCACAGGCACACGGCCTCCCAATGGGGATGGGGACACAGAGCATCCTGAAGGGGACACCTGGGGGACCCATCGGCATCCCATCCCTGCAGCCCCATTTCCCAGGGGCAGACTCGCTCTGCCCCAGCCCCAGGGGGCCGGATCCTGCCTGAGGGGCAAGGGAGCAGCACCTTCTCCAGCCGCCCAGTGCAGTATATGCTGAGGTCGAAGCAGCGCAGCACCTCCAGGAGCGGAGCCGCCTTCTCAGCATCAGCTGAGAACTGGGGGGGGGTAGTGGGGGAGGAGGGTCAGTGCCGACCCCCCAAGGTCCTCAGGGGTGGTGGGGAGCCCTGTCCCCCTCACCTTGGCCAGCAGCTGGGGCAGGGCTGGGATGAGGCAGTGGGTGAGCCGGGTTCTCTCCTCCGCCTGTGCCTTGCGCTCCCGGGCTGAGGGCTGGGGGCAGAGAGGGGGCTCAGGGCGGCCCAGGGGGCCCCAGCCCCCTCCCCAGCCCCGTTACCTTCTTGGCCAGGCTGCGGCCCACTGGGGGCTGCCCCTCAGCCGCCTGGACCACGCTGGCTGCCAGGATCTCCACCAGTGCCTTCTCCTGCCGGTCTGCCAGGCCTGGTGGGGGGAATGAGGGGGCCGGGGTGCGGCCCGGCACCCCCTTTGATGTGCCAGGAGGTCCCAGGGCACCCCAACAAATCCCAGTATGTCCCCTGACCACCCACCAGTGCCCCAGCAATGTCACAGTACAACCCAGTAACGTGCCAGCATGTCCCCGTATGTTCCAGCGATGCCCCAGCGCCTCCCCATCACATCCCAGCATCTCCCAGGGATGTCCCACAGCAAAGCCCGTGTCTCCCAGTGATGTCCCAGTATATCCTAGTGCATCCCAGCATCTCCCAGTGTGCCCCAGCAACATCTCTGTATACCTCAAGGGTGTCCTAGGGTGTTCCAGTGTAGCCTACTTGGTCCCAGCGACACCCCAGCATATCCCAGTGTCTCCCACTGACATCCCAGCATATCCCAGTGACTCCTCTGTGATGTCCCAGCATGGTAGTGCCATACCCTTGGTGGGTGACTCCTCCAGCAGCAAAGTGCTGATGGTCTCCCAGTCCCTCAGGCGGGGCCCAGCGCAGTCCCACAGGCTATCCACCAAGTAGGCTGCATGCTCGTGGAGCTGGGGACAGGGGACCGTCACAGTGCGCAGGGTACCCCCCCGCCCTCCCAGGCACCCTGCAGCCGCTCTCACCTCGCTCTCGATGAAGAAGGCCAGAAGCAGCCGGAAGAAGGTCCTGTTGTCCCCATCACGAGATGGCTCCCTGCCCGCCCCTCGCTGGGGGTCCAGCAGCCTGGGGATGTGCGCGCAGGGTCACACAGGGGTCCTGTGTGCCCACGCTGGGTGTGGGGGGGGGCAGAGCCCCGGGGGGGGACACAGACACAGGGATGCCAACTACCTGAGCAGGACGTACAGGGGAGAGTGCCCCAAGGGACAGAGACATGGGGGTCCCACTTAGCCCCTGCTCTGGGGACAGAGCCGGGGGACATGCAGGGACCAGAAACCCAAGGGACAGAGATGGGGGACCCAGGTACCCCCCTGCTCTGGGGCCAGAGCCCCAGGGGACACAGACACGGGGGTCTCCCCGGCCCCCGCCCTGGGGTGGCACCCGAACCCTGAGCCCCCGGGGACAGGGAGGACCCGGGCCGCCGCCGCGCGCAGCTGCCGCTGCCCCAGATGTGCGGGGGAACGGGGCCGTGACAAGCCCGGACACCGCCACTGCCAAGAGCCGCCAAGGCCTGCGCCGAGATAAACACGGCGCCGCCGGCCTCCTCTCCGCCGAGCGCGCCAAGGCTGGCGCAAGAGCACGAGCGTGCGAGCAGGACGCGCGGCTGGGGCGCCGGGCAGCTGACCCAGCGCGTGCTGGGCTCGCGCTTGCCCTGCAGCGACCCCGGGGCCGGATACAGCTGCCTCAGGCCCCTTTCCCATTAAGGACGGCACCAACGAGCCTGGGACGAAGGTAGCCTTTCGGCTGGCCTCCGCCGGCCGCCTGCCAGATGCTCCCCACGGCGGAGCGGGGAGGAAATTGAGCCTGACTCAGGGTTTGGCAGGCAGAAAATGCTCGGCTTTTTGTGTGGGCTGCAGCCGGATGCCGGCAGCTCTGGTGCCGGGCAGGGGTGGGCTGGGGGCCAGTCCCTGGCATGGGACGGGCTGTGCCCGGCACTGGCCCTCATTCACCTGCGGTAGAGGAAAAGCCCGGCAGCAGAGGCCAGCGCCCGGCTGGATACGTAGACCACGGGGTAGACGCTCTGGCAGTCCTCCTCTGTCAGCACCTCCTCCGTGTTCCTGCGCATGCGGAATGGTGGGGGTGCCCGCTCCTCCTGTTCCCCAGCCCTGTGCCCCTGTCCCTGTTCTTGCTGTGGGGCCATGTCCCCAGGGCCCTGCATATGCAGCACCTGCACCCTGTCCCCCGGGTGCCCTCCAGCCCCATCGTCTGTCCCTGCTCTCACTGGAGGACCCTGTGCCCCCATGTCCTCCCTCAGCCCCGGCCCCGCACTCACTCCAGCATCAGCGTCAGCAGCTTCACCACCTCCACAGCCACGTCCGGTTCCTTGTCGAGCACCATGGACACCATGCGGGTCTGGCGAGGGGGATGCGGTCGGTGACACCCTGCAGGGACCCGGGGGACCCCCGTGGGCCCCTGCTCACCTTGAAGCGGCTGGTGAAGAGCTCCATGTGGGCGGCCGTGTCCCGGTGGCAGTACAGCCCCTGCAGCGCCTTCACGCACTGCAGGCGCACCTCCCGCTGCTGCAGGGACAGGGGCTGTCAGCAGGACCCCTGGCCGGGCCCCATGGCCCCCAGCCCCCCAACCCTGGCCCCACCTTGTCATGCAGGGTCCAGCCGATGTACTTGAGGTAGCCATCGGTGAGGAAGGAAGCTGTGTAGCTCTTCATCCACGTCCCCAGCTCTTCCATGCAGATGGCCCGGATCTCGGGCACCACGTCTCTGCCATGCGTGGCACCGCCCAGGCTCACGCCACGGTCCCCGGTGGTGCCACATACCCATCCCCACACAGCTCCCACCTGCCCTCCCAGCCCGGCCACACCACGGTCCATGCCCCTTCTCCCCAGTCATGAGACCCCCGTCCGCTCCCGAGCTGGTGGGCCAGCCCCGACCTGTAGCGGTGCACGAAGATGCCCTTGAAGATGGCGTTCATCATGTTCTCAATCTCCTCCTGCTGCTCCTGGAGCTGGGGGGACGCATCGGGGCTCAGACGGGGCCCGGCCCCCCACTGTCGCTGCCCAGCCCCCTGCTGCCGATGCTCACCTCCCGGCGCTTCTCCAGCAGTGCCTCCAGCTTGTCGGTGGCCTGGCGCCCAGGCCCCTTGCTCCGCTCAGCCTCATACTGCCGCTGGTTGTTCTCCTGGTGAAGGCTCACACCCAGCGCCACGTTCACCAGCGCCGTCATCAGCTTCATGGCTGGGAGGGCAGCACAGTGGGAGCAGGGAACCCTGTGGGGAGCCTGTGGGGAGCCCGTGGGGAGCCCCCCCTGGGCAGCTGCCTACCTGCCAGGGTGCTGGTGTGGCGGAAAGCCCGCACCTGGGAGTCGGAGAGGCCGGTGAGCAGGGAGATGAGGGCGTCCATCAGGAACTCATCGTAGACAACACTGTACTGGCACTGCCGCACCACTGCTGCCACCAGCTCGCAGAAGGCGGCTCGGAAGCGGCGCCAGGGCTGGGTGCCCAGAGAGAGCGGGTACTCAGCCGAATCCTGTGGGAGACAGGGGTGAGCAGGGCTGCCCACCAGCCCTGCTGCCAGCACCCCCGTGCCCGCCCAGCACCTCCTCAAACTTCTCCGTCAGCTGCTGGATGATCTCCGAGTTCTGCAGGTGCCTGAACATCTTCAGGGTCACCACGCCTGCCGGGGGACCCAAGGGTGAAATGGGGGTCCCCAGCCTGGGGTGCGGGCCCCATCAGCAGCACAGAGGGGACAGAGCACCTGGTAGGGACCCCCTCCCCACCTCTGCAGCCACAGGAGCGGATGATAAAGTTGACGAGCTCCAGGAACCCTGTCTCACGGTCCTGCTTATAGGTCTCCAGCCAGTCATCCACCACCGTCTGCAGGCACAGGACAGCCGGCATCAAACAGCTGCTGGCTGGGGACACCCGAGTCCCCTGCTCAAGGCGCATGTGGCCCCCCGTGTCCCTTCATCCCGTGCGCAAGCCGGCTGGGGCTCCCTGGGCTGCTGCGTGTAACCTGTGGGTTACCTCGACGGCGATCTTGGCCGACCTGACGGCCTCAAAGAGGGTGTTTTGCTCCGGGTTGCTCACGGCCAAACTGCTCCCGTCCCCACTGGGCTCCCTCCTCCGGGGACGCTTCGAGACCTGGCGGAAGGGGACACGGTGGAGGTTTGGAGCAGCCCCGGGGCAGGGGACACGGCCAGAAGGGGAGGGCAGGACGTACGGGGCCGCGGCTCTGTGCCCGGCGGGGTCTCCGCTTGCGGTGCAGCCGCAGCACGTCCTCGAAGTCGCTGCCAGAGTCACCGCTGCTGAGGTCCCTGTGCGGACGGTGGCGGTGGGGTGCAGCCAGGGGCCGGCCGGGCCCCTGCCCCCCCAGCCCCCCCCCCCACTCACGGGCTGTCAGGGGCTGGTGGCGATGGCGATGAGCCGCTCCGTGCCCCGGCTGAGCCTGGCGCAGGGCTGGAGCCGGTGCCCAGCCCGGCGGAGGAACCAGAGCTGGAGGAGGCGCCCTGGACGTGGGCTGAGCGCCGCGGGGGCATGGTGACGGCAGGGCCTGGGGGACGGGGGGAGGCAGGTGGGGTCGGAGGGACCGGGACGGTGGGGGCGCCCCCTCGGCCCTGACACCCCAGGGCCGGGGAGGGGCCCAAGCACCCACAAACACCCCCTGCCTGGGGCTGCCGAGGAGGGGGACGAGGACCCTGGGCCTGCCCCGGGGGGGGACACGGGGGGGGGCGACAAGGCCCCAACCGCCGCGGATCACATCGGGGGGTGAGGCCCCCCCCCAGCCCCCCTCGAGGTCACGTGCCCGCCGCTGCCGCTCCCCCCCACCGTCCCGCCTCGCCTCGCGCTGCCGAACGACGTCAGGCCCAGCACGTGCCGGGCCGGGCAGCGCTCGGGCCTCACCGCGCAGCGGGCGCCGCAGCAGGCAGGGCGGCCCCGCCCCCTGCCGGCACGTGCGAGGGGCGTGGCCCGGGCGGCCCCCCACGGCCCACGTGGGCGGGGCGGCCCGGGGTCCCTATAGCCCCGTGTCACCGGGGGTCCCTATAGCGTCCTATCAGCAAGGAGTCCCCTATGTCCTGGGGATCCCCTACGGCCTCCTACGGCATTGGGGTGCCGCGTGGCCCTGGTGTCCCTTATAGCTCGGGCTCCCCTATGGCACCCTGTATGTCCCCACAGGTCCCCACATTCTGGGGAAACCCCGCAGGCCCTATAGCCACCGCACACTGGGGCCCGTCGGGTCTCACTTGGCCCTGGCACCTCTGAGAGCCTGGGGATCCCCCAAAGCCCTGCACAGCCTGGGGGTTCCCCGTGGCCTCCCGTGGTCTGGGGTGCCCCCTGACCTGCTGCCCCAGCTCTGCCCCCCATGTGTCCCCCCACCCCCCCACTTGTCTGTGTGTCCTCCTCCCTCCATCCCCCTGCCCGTCCTGTCCGTGCGTCCTCTCTCCATCCCTCTGTCCATCCTACCCCTCCATCCTCTCCCTCCGCCCTGTCCCTGTGTGGCCCAGTGCCCTCTCTGCGACACCCAGTGCCCCCCCCCAGGCCCTGCAGCGTCCCCCCTCAGCGTCCACCCACCCACCCCAGCCTTCCCAGTGCTCCCAGTCTGCCCCAGCCCGGCAGCCCGGAGAGCAGGGGCAGCTCTTGGCCCCGGGCCATGCTCGGGAACGGCCCCCGGTGCCCCCGGGCTCTGTCCCGCTACGGGGGGGTGGGGCGAGGGCGCGGGGCGAGGGGCGGGGGGCCCGTCCCGCTCCCGGGGCCGGGGCCGGAGCCGGGGCCGGTCCCGGGGCGTCCCGCCGTAACCGGGCGGGGGCGCGGGGGCCGTTCCGGTACCGGGGGCCGTCCCGGTGCGGCGGGGCGGGGCGGGACGGGACAGCGGGAGACAAAGGAGAAAACTTCGCGGAGACCGAGAGAGCGGCCGGGACGCCGGGAGCCGCCGGGCCACCGGGCCCCCCCCGTGCCCCCCGGCCCAGCGGACGAGGCCCCCCCCCCCCCCCCCCGGACATCGGCTCCCCCGACAGCGGCACCGGGGCGGCCGTACTCCCCGCCCGGGACACCGGGGCGGCCGGAGCTGCCCCCTGCCGAGCCCCTGGTCGCCCCTGAGCTCCCCCCCGGCCCCCCCCCGAGCGCAGCGGGATGCGGCGGGGCTGAGTGAGCGGCCCCGCGTCCGCGGTGAGTGCGGGGGGGGGGGGCACCGGGACTGGGGGGGACACTGGGGGGCCCCGTAGGGCACGGAGGGTCGGGAGGCACTGCCACACGGGGAGGCGGCATGGCAGGGAGCTGGGAGTGCGGGCGGCTGCGGGGGCCAGGGTGGGCACACGCGAGGGACGAGGGACACGGAGGGGACACGGGGCTGGGGGTCCATGGGGCATGAGGTGGGGGCACAGAACTTGAGGGGGAGCCCCGGGGGAGCAGCATCTGGGAAGCTACGGGGTCTGGGGGACACTGGGGACAGTGGGAGGAGGCGACCGTGAGGTCGCGTAGGGGACAAGGGTCTTGGTAGGACTCGGGGTCTGGGGGGGGGGCACATGGCTGTGCAGGACATGAGGGCACAGGGGGCTGTAAGGGGATGGGGGGGTGGGGGACCCAGGGCTTAGATCACCTAGAGGTCTGGGGACAGGGTGGGGTCAGTGGGACCCAGGAGACAAGGAGGTCCTGGAGACACGGGTCTGGGGGTCAGCCTGGGAGGCCAGGGGGGCCCTGGGGCAGGGCTAGGGGGACATAGGGCCAGGGTAGGTGGACAGGCAGCCCAGGGCTGTGGAGGGGAACGGGGCAGGGGGGGTACAGGGAGACATAGGGGGTGAATGGGACGTGGAGTTTGGGGCCACAGGGGTCCCAGGGGAATGTGGGGTCCCAGAGCAAAGCAGGGGGGACAGGAGGGATGTTGGGATGTGGCTGGGGACACGGAGTGTCCCGCGGGGGTACAGGGGGAACATGGCATCTCAGGGACAGGGGCTGTGGGGGTGGATGATGTCTCCTGGAGGGGGACAGGGGTATCTGGAAAGGACAAGGCCGGGGGGGGGGGGGGCGGGGAGTGTCCTGGAGGGGGACAGGGGGATACAGGGGTTTCCTGGAGGTATGGGGAGAGTGGAGGTGCTGGAGTGGGACGGAGAGGCCTGGGGACACAGGGGGGTCCTGGGGCACAGGAAGGGATGGGGGTGGCAGAGGTCTCCCCAGGGCAGTGGCCAGTCCCTGTCCCCTTCCCGTAACGGCCCCAGCTGTCCCCGGGTGGGGCCGGGCTGGCCGGCACCCAGCGCCCCCGCAGACTCCCCCGGCGCAACGACGTGGCTCTGGGCGGTCCCGGGGCTCTGTCCCCCCTGGGCGGGATGTGGCTGGCCTGGGGGGAGCATGGGGACCCCGATGTGGCAGACCCCAGTGTCCCCCCAGGAAGGTGATGCCGGGGTCCCCTGAGCTGCCGTGTCCCCGCAGGAGGATGAAGCTGCCACCCGCCTGCTGCCGGCTCCAGACGCTGGGGGCCGCCCTGGGGGTCTGCGTCACCATCGGCTTCACGGTGCAGCTCCTGGGGGGGCCCTTCCAGCGCAGGTGAGACACCCCCCCCCACCCCAGGCCCCCGGGCTCACCACACGCTGCACCCCCAAAATCCCCTGGGACCTCACCCAGGGCATGTCCCAGGTGGGGCAGGATGCTGGTCCCTGACCCTTCGCGCATCTCCTGGATGGATGGGATGGGGGTCCCAGGACGGGTCCCTTGGATAGCTGGGGCCAGGCAGGACAGGCAGCACCCCCTGACCCCGCCGCGTGTCCTCAGGGCCCCTGTGGCCCCTGCCGGCCGCCCCCCGGTGCCCTGCCAGCCCCGCACCCACCTGGTGTTCCTGAAGACCCACAAGACGGGGGGCAGCAGCGTGGTCAACCTGCTGCACCGCTTTGGGGAGGCGCGGGGGCTGCGCTTCGCCCTGCCCCACCGCTACCAGTTCGGGTACCCCAGCCCCTTCCGGGCCGAGCGGGTCAAGGGGTACCGCCCGGGGGGTCCCCCCTTCGACATCATCTGCCACCACATGCGCTTCAACCTCACCGAGGTACCAGGGGCGCGTGGGGACAGCGGGGATGCGGCAGCTGTGGGGGGGAGATGGGGGGACGTGGGGGAGCTGGGCTGGGCTGGGGGATGTGGGATGGAGAGAGGTGGGGGACAGGGCTGGGGCGGGGATGGCTGGGGCTGGGGGCATCCGAGGGAGGTGGAGGACATCAGGGGGAGACGTAGGAGGTCTGGGGAGGTTTCGAAAGAGAAACGCTGTCTGGCGGAGCCAGGGGATGCCCCGGGGAACACGGGACATCTGGAGGAGATGGAGGGCCCTCTCGTGAGGCAGACGATGTCTAGGGGCGAGGGGTTTCCTGGGGGGGATGGAGGCCGGGGGGAGGCGTCTGGGGGATCCGGGAGACAGCCAAGGGAGTGGGGGGACGTTGGGGGCAGGGGGGCCACAGCCGGCAACCGCCCCGGTGGGGTGCCGAGCCGCCGCCGCGGTTCCCACCCAGGTGCAGAAGGTGATGCCCAACGACAGCTTCTACTTCTCCATCGTGCGGGACCCAGGCACGCTGGGCGAGTCAGCCTTCGCCTACTACCGGGCTGTGGCACCGGCCTTCCGGCGGGCCCCCTCACTGGCTGCCTTCCTGGCGGCCCCGGGGCGCTTCTATGAGGCCGGGGCGCGGGGCAACCACTATGCCCGCAACCTGCAGTGGTTCGACTTCGGGCTGCCGGCGGCAGAGGACGGGGCAGCGGTGGAGGCAGCGCTGGAGGGGCTGGAGCGGGACTTCGCCCTGGTGCTGCTGGCCGAGCACTTTGACGAGTCGCTGGTGCTGCTGCGCGAGGCCCTGTGCTGGCCTGAGGAGGCCGTGGCCGCCTTCGCCCACAACGGCCGCCCCGCTGGGGACGGCCCCCGTGTCTCGCCCGCCCAGGCCGCCCGCCTGCGGGCCTGGAACAGCCTCGACTGGGCGCTCTACGCCCACCTCAACCGCTCCTTCTGGCGCCGGGCCGAGGCCTTCGGGGCTGCCCGCCTACGGGAGGAGGTGGCCCGCCTGCGCCAGCGCCGCGCCGCCCTGGCACGCCACTGTCTGCAGGGTGGTGGACCCCTGCCCGCCCGCGCCATCCCCGACGGCCGCCTCCGACCCTTCCAGCCCCCCGGCCGGGCTCAGATCCTGGGGTACGCCCTGCGAGCCGGGCTGCCCCCCACCGAGCGGGAGCGCTGCGCTCGCCTCGCCACCCCCGAGCTGCAGTACAAGGACATCCTCGACCGGCGGCAGTTTGGGGGGGGCAACGCATCCATCCCGCCTGGGGGGTAGCGGGGGGGGGGGGGCCGGCAGCGGTACGCGGCCTGGGAATGGCACCATGCCTTGGTTTACCTGGGCTGGGCGACGGGCCCCCTAACCCTGATGGGGATCAGGGTCCCCCCATGGAACCACTTTGTGCCTCGGTTTACCTGCTGTGGGTAATGCTGCCCCCCCCCTCCCTGCAGTCTGATGGGGACTGGGGTGTGTTGTCCGCCCCACCCCCCCCACCCCCCGGTACAGCTCTGTGCCTTAGTTTACTTGGGCTGGTAATGGCCACCTCTAGCCCCGACGGGGATCGGGGTCCTCCCGCGGTACCACCCTGTGCCTCAGTTTACCAGGGCCGGGCAATGGCCCCCTGCCCCAGTGGGGATCAGGGTGTCCCCCCCCCGCCACGGTACAGATCCGTGCCTCAGTCTACCAGGGCCGGGCAATGGCCACGACCCCGCCCCGGTGGGGATCAGGGTCCCCCCCGCCACGGTACAGCTCCATGCCTCAGTTTACCAGGGCCCGGTAACGGCCCCCGGGCCCGGGGTGGATCAGGGGCCCCCCGCCCCCTGGGGGAAGGGGCTGCCGCAGGCCCCGCCTCATCGAGGCTCGCTTTGTGGTAACTATGGCAATAAAGACTGGAATCAGACCGCTGACTGGGTGCTTCTGCTGCCAGTCAGTCGGCGGGGATGCCCCGCCCCCCGGGAGCTGGCGAGGAGCTACAGGAGAGGAAGTCCCGCCCCTCCGGGTGTAGATTGGTCCCTGTGCGGAAGGTAGAGCATCGATGTGCTCGGCCCTCGGCTGCCCGACCCGACCAGGGCGCTCGGGGATCGGTGCCGCGCCCTGCGCGCGCCCCTCCCAGCCGCGCCCGGTCGCACCGGCAGCGCCGCGCGGACCCGGACCCGGATCCGGACCCGCTCCCGGGAGCTCCCGGCCCGGCCAGCTGCCGGCACCTGCCCCGGCGCGGCCCGGCTCCGGGAGACCCTCCGGGCACGTCCGACCCGGCCCGGCATCCCCACCCCCGACACCCCCCCGCCCCCGGGGCCCTCGTCTCCGGGGTTTCCCCTGGCCCGGAACCCACTGGTGCCCCGGCATCGCTCCCGGGACTCTTCCGCCCGCCCCCCCCGCCCCCCCCCCGCCCCGTTCCTCCGGGTCACGCCGGTCCCCGGGTCTGTCCCTCACCCCTAAGATCCCCCGGTTCCCCCGGTCCTTAGCCCCTCGCCCCCGGGGCCGGTGGCCATGGAGTCGCAGTGCGATTACTTCATGTACTTCCCGGCGGTGCCGTTCGCGGCCCGGGAGCTGCTGTCGGGGGAACCGGGCCGGTACCGGGCGCTGCCCCGCCGCAACCACCTCTACCTGGGCGAGACCGTGCGGTTCCTCCTGGTGCTCCGCTGCCGCCCCGGCAGCGGCGGTGGCACCGGGCCGGGCCGGCCGCCCTGGGCGGAGCTGGCTGCCTCGCTGGCCGCCCTGGCCAGCGTCAGCCCCGGCGGCACAGAGGCCGGCGGGGACCGGGACGGGGACGCGGATCCGGATGGCACCGGGGACGGCACCGGCAGCGGGGCCTCGCCGGAGCCCACCGTCTTCCGGGACTGCCGGGCCCTCCTGACACACAGCCAGGGCCCCCCGGGGCGCCCCGCAGCCGGGGTGGGTGATGGGGACTGGGGGTGGGGGGTGGGGGATATGGGGGTAAGGGGGAGTCAGGAAGGGACAGAAGGACAAGGGAGGATTCGGGAGGGATGTGGGGGACAAGGGGATGAGGGAGCACGGGAGGGACCTGGGAACAAGAGGGATGTGGGGACAAAGAGGGGCAGCGGGCAGACGTCAGGACAAAGGCCAAGGGAGGACATGGCATGGGGGAGAACGAGGGGGATGGGGCTGAGGGCCATTGTGGCGCTGAGCCCTGCTGTGTCCCCAGATACCGGTGGAGGACCCCATCGTGTCCACGGACGAGGTCATCTTCCCTCTGACCATCTCCCTCGACAAGCTGCCGCCTGGCACCCTCAAGGCCAAGGTGAGGAGTCCCTGAAGGAGGGGACCTTGAGGACAGCGTGGGGACCTTGGGGATGGGAGGGGACCTCAGAGACAGCGTGGGGACCTCAAGGGCAGGAGGGGATGTTGGGGACAATATGCAGTCATCAGGGACAGGATCTTGGGGCCAGTCTGGGACCACAGAGCTGGCACAGAGATCTAGGCTTAGTCCTCCTTTCTGGGTCCATCAAGGGCAAGGTAGAATTTGGGGACTGGAGGGGGTCTTGGTCATACCCTGGGGACCTTGGGGACAGCGTAGTGGCATGGGACGGGGAGCAGGATCCAGCCCTGCTTACCCCCCCTGCCTCTGGGTGAATGAAAGCCACTTGGGGTAGGTGTGGGGGACAGGAGGAGCTGTGGGGACAGAGGGGGAGCTCGGGGCTGGACCTGTGCCAGCTGTGACCTGTGTCCCTGCTGTCCGCAGATTGTGGTGACAGTGTGGAAAAGGGACACGGAGCCGCCTGAGCTGCAGGAGGGCGGTGGGTACCTAAGCCTGCTGCAGACGCGGGCGCCTGCGCACGTCTTCCGCCAGGAGCAGGGGGCCTTCAAGGCGCAGGGTAGGAGCGTCCCCGCATCCCCTCTCTCTCTCTCTCCGTATCCCCACGTCCCGTGTCCCCTGACCACCTGTGTCCCCATAGTGAGCACCCTGCTGACAGTGCTGCCCCCGCCTGTGGTGCGATGCCGCCAGCTCACCGTGTCTGGGAAGTACCTCACTGTGCTCAAAGGTGAGGGGGACAGGAGTCCCAGGGTGGCTGGAAAAGGGGTGGCATCTGTGGGGCGGCTGCGACAGAGCAGAGGATGTGGAGCCAGGGAGGATGTGACATGGGCTGGTGGGGGCCACGACAGCGTTCCCTGAACTGTCCCCTGATGTCCCCATCCTCCAGTGCTCAACGGCTGGTCCCAGGAGGAGATCTCACTGTGGGACGTGCAGATCCTGCCCAACTTCAATGCCAGTTACCTGCCCGTCATGCCCGACGGGTCCGTGCTGCTGGTCGATGATGTCTGGTGAGTGCCGAGACAGCCGGGGGACCGTCCCTAGGGTGGAGGGTGGGGCGTGGCCGTGCTGCCTCCCAGACCCCACAGGGCCCCCCATTTTTCCTCAGGATGCGACCATGCCGTGTCCCTAGCCCCACCCCCGGGAAGCACTGCTAGCCCTGGGCTGGCAGCGCGGGTCCCTGTGTGTCACTGAGCTGTCCCCGCGCCCCGTCCTGCAGCCACCACTCAGGCGAGGTGCCTGTGGGTGCCTTCTGCCGCATGGCCGGCGCTGGCTCGGCCTGCCCCTGCGCCCTCAGCGCCCTCGAGGAGCACAACTTCCTCTTCCAGCTCCAGGCACCTGAGAGGCCCCCTGAGGACGCCAAAGAGGTGAGGGAACGCTGGGGGGACCCTCAGGGCTGGGGGGACACTAGGGCTGACTGCCCCGAGGCCAGGCATGAGGGGACATTGGGGGACATCCTGGGCAGGGACCCTCCTAGTTGGGAGATGTCTGGGCCAGGATCAGGGGCCACCGTCCCGGTCGGTGGGCTGAGGGATGCTGCCCTTGTCCAGGTGTCCTTCCCTGGGGGCAGTCAGTGGAGTCGACCCTGGCTGGGACGTGGGACCACGGTCCTTGCTGTGGGGGACCGTCCTTGTTGGACCCTGAGGTGTTTGTCTTTGCCAGGGAGCCAGGGGGACGTGGGGATGTTGGGGAGTGTTCTTGCTGGTGGTGACAGGGACATCCCTGACCCATTGTCACCCCACCCAGGGCTTGGAGGTCCCACTGGTGGCCGTGATCCAGTGGTCAACGCCAAAACTGCCCTTCACCAGCAGCATCTACACACATTACCGGTAAGAACCACCCCGAGGATCCTTGAGGTGCCCTGTCCCCAAGCAGGGAGGGACCTCCAGATCCTCCTGCCCCAAGGAGGGGGACCCAGAGATATCCCTGCCCCTGCTTGTGCCATTAACCTCGTGTCTTGGGGCTGCCACGTGGCCGTTTCCACGTCCCTGTCCCTACATCCTCAGGGCTCTACGGGGCCGTCCCACATTGCTAATTCCGCATCCCTGTGGCTCACAGTGGCCATCCCCATGTCAGTACACTCCTGCCATCCTCAGGCTGCCAAGCATCCGGCTGGAGCGGCCGCGCTTTGTGATGACGGCTGCCTGTGAGTCCCCAGTGCGGGCCCGGCAGCGCTTCACTGTCACCTACACGCTGCTCAACGACCTCCAGGACTTCCTGGCCGTGCGCCTCGTCTGGACACCCGAGACTGCCACGGCCGGTGGGGACAGAGGGGATGGGGCCTGGCAGGGGCCGGGGGGGAGATTGGAGGGGCTGGCAGTGCCTCTGGGTGTAGCTAAGAGGGGAACAGATGGGGTGAGGGAAGGGGGGCAGCCAGGATGGGACATTTGTAGCCAGGAGGTGCTGGAGGTGGCCGGGCAGGGGCCAGCGGTCCCGTCCCCGCCGCGCTGGTGGTCCCTGCAGGGAAGAAGCTGTCCGGGGAGGAGCGCCGGGCCACGCAGGCGGCGCTGGATGCCATCGTGTGCCACACGCCGCTCAACAACCTGGGCTACTCGCGCAAGGGCAGCGCCCTCACCATCCGTGTGGCTTTCCAGGCGCTGCGGGCTGGCCTCTTCGAGGTGAGGTTGTCTGGCTGCGGGGCCCCTGGGGCCGCACTGGGGCCTGGCCTGGTGTCACTGCATCCCCTGTCTGTCCCCAGATGTCGCAGCACATGAAGCTGAAGCTGCAGTTCACGGCCAGCGTGGCCAACCCGCCACCCGAGGCCCGGCCCGTGTCACGCAAGAGCAGCCCCAGCAGCCCGGCCGTGCGGGACCTGGTGGAGCGGCACCAGGCTGGGCTGGGCCGGTCCCAGTCCTTCTCCCACCAGCAGCCGTCCCGCAGCCATCTCATGAGGTACGCGGGGACAGCGGGGACCTGGCAGAGGGACGCATGGGATGGGCAGAGCACCTGGGGCATGCTTGGAAGGGACCCGTGGAACAAGATGGGCACAGTGGTGGGATCAGAGCAGGGTCGGGGCGGGGCACGCAGAAGGGCGATGTGGTGGGGTGACAGGCAGGACAGGGCTGGGGTACACCTGAGACAGGGAGGACACCCAGGACAAGGGTGACCTGGGGCAGCCCCCATCACCTCCCCACGCCCCAGGTCAGGCAGCGTGATGGAGCGACGTGCCATCACCCCGCCGGTGGGGTCCCCCGTGGGACGTCCCCTCTACCTGCCCTCCGAGAAGACGGTGCTGTCCCTGGACAAGATTGCCAAGCGGGAGTGCAAGGTGCTGGTTGTGGAGCCTGTCAAGTGATGGGGACCTGGGGGATAATGGGGATGGACAAATCCTGCTGCGTCCTGGAGACTGCACTGGAAGGGGACAAGCTTTGGGGGGGGGGGAGCGCAGAACGCAGGGGGCTGGGGCTCTGTCTCTGCACTCCCAGGTGATGAACCTGCTGCTTCACTGGGACTGGACTGGAATGTGCCATGGGGGTACCAATGGGGACAGGGGTCTGTCCCCAGCCTGGGGGTGACAATGCTCTGGGGATGGGGGTGGCATGGGGGAAGCGGGGGGACGTCCTGTGGCTGGTCCCAGCGCTGTTTACACCCCTTCAGCTTCCTGCGTTGCCTTGAATTTGGCTGCTTGGGGTGGGAGGGGGGATGGGGGGAACAAGGGACCAGGACCTCTCCCTGGGGCCATGGGGGACACTGGGACCCGTCCTTGGGGCGCTGAGCCAAAGGCAGGTCCTGCACTGCCAACCCCTGTGCCCCGCTGGGGATGGGGATGTCTCCGTGCCTCCCAATATGGGTGGCACCTCCACTCCCTGTTATTTATTTGTCTCCGCACTGGCTGCTGTCCGTGTGTGTGCGCGTGTGCCAATAAAGCGCTGGCCTGGACATGGAGACAAGTCTGTCACTGGGGGATGCTGGGGTGACTTGGGGTGTTGCAGGGTGTGGGAGTGGGGGGAGCAGGAGCCCCCCGAAGGGCTCTGCGTGCCCCTCCCCTACGAGCACCCCATCTCACCCTGTGCCCTGTCCTGAGTGGACCTGTATCCCCCCGCAAAGAAGCCAGATGGGGGGGTCCAGGACATAATTTATTGCCTCAATAGAGGGACAGTGTGTGCGGGGGCGTGATGCTGCGGGGACCCGAGGCACATGGGGGACACCACGTGGCCTTGGGGACTGCACGGACATGGAGGACCAGTCCCCAAGGCCCTCGAGGTGACAGGGATGTGACTGGGTGTCGCTGCAGGGCCCTGGGGCCAGCAGGGACAGGGGAGCCGGTCCTCCGCTACCCTGAGGCCCTGTGGACAGTGGGGATGAGGGGGACTGTCCCCCGCTTTGGCGACAGCGGGGGTGCGTCTCAGACGGCAACGGGCTCCTGGACGTGGTTCTGCCGCTTCACCACGAAGAGCTTCTGTCCAGAGACAGTGACGAGGAGGGAGTGTTCCCCGAACACCACTGCGGGGACAGGGTAAGCACAGGGGTTGGGCCAACACCAGCACCCCAAGCGCACTGGGGGCACTGCCACCCCGGGGACAGGACAAGCACAGGGCCACTGACATCCTGGGGAGAGCACCTGGGACGGCACAGTGGTCGGGGCTGTTCTGGGCACAGTGGGGCCACCAGCACAAGGACAGTATGAGGGTCACAGCCACCCTAGGGGCAGTGGGACCACTACTACTGGAGGGATAACTTGGGGTCACCCCTACAACACGGGGGACAGCAGCGCCACCGCTATCCCCCTTGGCAGTCATGGCCACCCGGGGGACGGCAGGGCCACCAGCACCACCCTGGGGACAGTTTGGGGGGCACTGTCTTGACCCTGGGGGTGGCGTGGGGGTCAGGGCTACCCCAGGGACAGCCCACACTCACCAGAGAGGCGCTTAAAGGGGGGGTCATGGCCGCGCTGGAGCCGCAGCCCACAGGCCGTGGCCACCAGCTCCGAGAGGATGGCGGCCGTCTGCTCATCGTTCTCTAGGTCGCCTGATGACTGGGGAGCGGGGCAGGGGAACAGTGTCAGTGGCACCCGGGCGTCTGAGCCCACCCCTGCGCCCAGATACGCGGGTACACCACCCCCTCCCAGATACCCGGGTACCCCTTCCACCCCCCCAGGGCCCGGGTGTCTGTCCGCCCCCGCCCCTCGTCCCGGCACCCAGGTGCCTCCGAGTACCTCTGTGTCCCCTCTGCACCCCCCTCCCGCCCCGCAGGGACCCAAAGTGTCCGGGTGTCGTCCCCCCCGCTCCCCCCGCCCTGCCCCGGGACTCCGCCCCAGGTCTCTGGGAGCGGGTGCCGCCGCCCTCACCGCCAGCACGGCCCCATCGCTGATGACCAGGTAGCCCAGCTGGTCCGGGATGCGCTCCAGCCCCTGGGTCAGCGCCGTAGTCTGGGGGCAGCGGGGGGGGGGATCCGTCAGCCCGCACGGCACAGGGCCCCCCCGGTTCTCCTCCCGCCTCAGCGCGCCCCTAACCCCAGCTCCCCCCAGCCCCATGCCCCAGCGCCCCCGGTGCCCCAAAGCGCCCCCCGCCATCCCAGTCCCCACCAGTGCCCCTCATCCCGGCGCTCCCAGCCCCGCCCCACGGTCCCGGTCCCTCCCTCCCGCTTTCTCCCGGCGCCCGCCGCAGCACTCACCATGGCGCCGCTCCGGCGCCGTCCCGGTCAGGTGACCGCCGCGCCCCGCCCCGCCGTCCCATTGGCGCAGGGTTCCGCCTGTCATCGGCCCGTCCCGCTTCCCCCGGCGCGCGCCGCGGATCCCGCCCCCGTCGGCTCGCCCACCAGTGGGAGCCGGCTGGGAAAGCACGTGGTGAGAGAGGGCGCGGCCCGAGCGCCTCCGGGCGGGCAAATAGTCAGGCTTGTATTTGCATAGAGGGAGCCGCCTGCCGCGAGGGACGACGGGTCCCCTCCCATCTACAGACCCTGCCCTCCTCGGGGGTCCCGCCGCTTCTATTGGTCCCGCCGCGGGGGAGGGCGGAGCGTCACCATCGCAGGGGCCGCCTGCGCCACCCGCGCGCGCCCCCGTGACGGCGTCCCCTCGGGCAGCGCTCCGGGAGACGCGGGGTCCGCAGGAGCACGGGGGGGACACGCGGACCCCGGCCTCTGAGCGGCCCCACAGCGCATCCCGTGTCCCCTGCACTGACCCCGTGTCCCATCCCGTGTCCCCCACCCTGACTCCGTGTCCCCCACCCTGACCCCGTGTCCCATCCCGTGTCCCCCCACCCTGACTCCGTGTCCCCCACCCTGACCCCGTGTCCCATCCCGTGTCCCCCATGCTGACCCCGTGTCTCATCCCGTGTCCCCCACACTGACTCCGTGTCCCATCCTGTGTCCCCCACCCTGACCCCATGTCCCATCCCGTGTCCCCCACCCTGACTCCGTGTCCCCCACGCTGACCCCGTGTCCCATCCCGTGTCCTCCACCCTGACTCCGTGTCCCCCACCCTGACCCCGTGTCCCATCCCGTGTCCCCCACACTGACCCCGTGTCACATCCCGTGTCCCCCACCCTGACCCCATGTCCCATCCCGTGTCCCCCACCCTGACTCCGTGTCCCCCACCCTGACCCCGTGTCCCATCCCGTGTCCCCCACCCTGACCCCGTGTCCCATCCTGTGTCCCCCACGCTGACCCCGTGTCTCCCACGCTGACCCCGTGTCTCATCCCGTGTCCCCCACCCTGACCCCATGTCCCATCCCGTGTCCCCCACCCTGACTCCGTGTCCCCCACCCTGACCCCGTGTCCCATCCCGTGTCCCCCCACCCTGACTCCGTGTCCCCCACCCTGACCCCGTGTCCCATCCCGTGTCCCCCATGCTGACCCCGTGTCTCATCCCGTGTCCCCCACACTGACTCCGTGTCACATCCTGTGTCCCCCACCCTGACCCCATGTCCCATCCCGTGTCCCCCACCCTGACTCCGTGTCCCCCACGCTGACCCCGTGTCCCATCCCGTGTCCCCCACCCTGACTCCGTGTCCCCCACCCTGACCCCATGTCCCATCCCGTGTCCCCTGTGCTGACCCCGTGTCTCATCCCGTGTTCCCCACCCTGATGCTGTGTCCCATCCAGTGTCCCCCCGACCCCGTGTCCCCCTGACCCCGTGTCCTATACCGTGTCCTGCGCAGTTACCCCGTGTCCCATCCCATGTCTCCCCCGACCCCATGTCCCATCCTGTGTCCCCCACCCTGATCCCATGTCCCCCGCACTGACTCTGTGCCCCATCTCATGTCTGTCCTGGACCTCACAGCTTTTAAATTTTTCCTTCTATGTCTACTTCTATCAAGCTCTCTATCCTTTTTTTAAAATTCTTTTGTGTTTGTCACATGCCCTGTTGCTTTGTAAGTTTCTTATTTTTTTTCTTTTCTCTCAATTCATCCTGAGGCATTATAGGGTCTCCTCGGCACGCTTTTATCTCTGGAGCATCATTTGTACCCCTCTCAGTTTGTCAGAACATCGTCTCTTCCTCAGAGCAGTCTTTTTATTCTCTCCTCCATCTTGCTTGACTCCAGTGGGTCAATGTCTCCCTCATGACATCTGTACTCTATTCAAATCCCCTCCCGAGTACCTTTGTGCCCTCGAACTCTCTTCTGTGTCTCTGGCCACCTCAGCACCCCTCTGTTTCTGTCACCATGCTTCCCGTGAGTGTTCTTGCATTCCATGACCATCCTTTAGTCCTGCAGTAGGCATTGTATCTTTTTTGTTCAGAGACAACTCTTCCTCAGGCTTTCATTGTGCACCAGAGCACTGTTACCTTCCCCTCCGCCATGTCAGATGCCTCTGTTCGGTCCCCAGTCCCCTGAGGACATCTGTACTCTGTTCAGAGCCCTTCCTGAGTACCTCAGTGTGTCAGAAATCCTTTGTCTCTATGTCCACATTTCCTCTACCCCCAGAGCCCTCTTGTTCCTGTCTTGATGCCTCCTGAGACTGTCCTCATGCCCTGTGGCACCCTTCGAGCTCTGCAGCCCTCTTTGTATCTCTCTTATTCAGACAGAGCCGTTCCTCAGGCTTTCTCTGTGCCCCAGAGCTCTCTTACCTTATTCACTGCCATCTCAGATGTCTCCATTCAGTCTCTCATCCCCTCAGGACATCTGTACGTGGCTGGGACGCTGTTGAGGATTTCTCGGCTGGGCAAGGGCATGTGAGCAATCCAGCCTTTAGCTGGGAACGAAGCATAAGTTTACAAAGTGCTGAAGCAGACAAGGACGCTATGTCCTCGTACGCTGGGAAAAAGGAAGATAAGAAGAGCCTGACAAACAACTCCTGGATGCCGAAGAATGAGATAAGTAACTGCTGGACACCTCGTGAAGAAGCTTGCACAGCCAACAGAGAATAAGATAGCGTCGCATGAACCGGGGTATTGTACCAATTAGAGTATTGTATAAGGCGCGTGCACAAGCGCATAAGGTATATAACTGTGCTAAAAGTTGTAGTAAATGGGCTTCACTTGATCACGTTGGTCTGTGTGTGATGTCCCCTGTGGACCCTCTGCAACAGGACGCCTTCCTGAGTTTTGCATTGTGTCCCAGAGCTGCCTTCTGTCTCTCTCTCAGCACCCTCCTTCTCCCATTGTCATGCCTCCTGAGGCCATCCTCGTGCCCCACAGCCGTCTCTTCAGTCCCTGGTCCCCTAAGGACATCTGTAGTCTGTTCAAATCCCCTCTGGACCACTTCATCATGTCCTAGAGCCTTCTTTTGTGTGTCTATCTCAGAACCTCTCCGCTACTGTCACAATGCCTCCCTGAGCCTTCTTTGGTATCTTTGGCTGAATTGGGACCCCTCTAATGGTGTCATGATGCCTATTGATGCCTTTGAGGTTGCCCTTAGCACACTTTTAGCTTTGTAGCGGACTTCACGTCCCTCTCGTTCCCTCAGAGGACTTCCCGAGTCCGTATCTGTGACCCAGCCCAGCCACGCTGTCCTCTCTTCCCTCTAGCTGTGCCTCTATTTGTTCCCTGGCCCTCTGATGACATGTTTACTTGGTTCAGATCCTGTCTGGATTTAACTGTTGTGTCCCCAATCCCTTTTTGTTTCTCTCTGGCTCCCTCAGGACATTTATTCTCCCAGTCACAATGCCTCCCAAGACCTTCCTTGTTCTCCACATCCATCTTGTAGCACTTTAGGTGAGGCCACATTTGAGCCACAGAACATGCATTTGTTCCTCTACGCTACCTAGGATTCCCACCCAAGACCATCTGTTCTCCTCTCAGATGACCATCCGAGTTCCTCCTTGTCATCACCAAGCCTTCTTTGTTCCATTAGTCCCCCTCAACACCCCTCTCCTCACAGTCACAATGCCTCCCGAGACCTTCTTCGATCTCCACAGCACCTTGTAGCACTTGATCTCCCTTTCTATCTCTCTTGTTCCACAGGAGCCACCCTTCTTTCTTTGCTATGCAGCACTCCTTTATCTTCCTCTCTGCCATTGAAGGTGTCTCCATTTGGTTCCTCTCTCACTCAGTCTTCTCTAGTTTGCCTAGATGCCCTCCTGAGACTCCGAGGCCCTTGCTGTGTCTTGTCTCCAAGCCTTCTTTTCTTACGCTGCCCCCCTCCCAATTCCTCCACTCTCTATAGCAATGTTTTCCGAGTCCTTTCTTGTACTCCTCAGCAATCCTGTAGCACTTTAGCTCCCTTTCCATTTTATTTTTTTGTGCTCTTCAGAGCTCTCTTATCTTCCTCTTTGCCATTTAGGATGCCTTTGTTCAGCCATGCCCCCTTGACTATGTCTGTACTGTGTTGAAATACCCTTCAGAGTTCCTCACTGTTATCTCTGAGGCTGCTTTGGTCTCTCAGGCCCCCTCGGGACTCCTCTGCTCCCTTTGCTGAGCTCTTGCGAGACATTCCCTACGCCCTAGAGCCTGTTTTTGATTGGGAGGGCACTTTGCACCCCTCTTTGCCCCTGAGAACCCCTCCTGAGTCCTCATCTTTCACCCCGGTCAGTCCTTCTGTCCTCTCATCTGTTTGGTGCGCCTCCATTTGATCCCTGGTCACCTGAGGACATCTGTTCTTTGTTCAATTCGCTTTTGAGCTCACTGCACCCCCAAGACTTCTCTGGTCTCTCTGGCCCCTTCAGAACCTCTCTAATCCCTCTGATGATGCCTCTTGCTCTGTCAGAACCTTTTCCAAAGCCATATTTCTGCTCCAGAGCAGACTTTCTGTTTTCCATCTTATAATGTGTTTCCGTTTGGTATCTGGTACCCCAAAGATGTCTATTGTCATCTTAGATCTCCTCTTGGGTTTTTCAGAGGAGGCGATAGCCTTCATCTATTTTTATCGATACATCTCCAGTGGTGTTTTTTGTTGTGTTTTGCAATTTGTTTTTGTTCTAGCTACTTAGATGTTAATTAGGCTGCTTCATACAGTTTCTGATACATTTCTTGTATTTCAATGGTATTTTTGTGTTTTCTGTCCTTTGGGACTCATCTAGTTCTCTTAAGGGAGTCAGTTGGAGAGACTAGGGTCACTCTGAATCATTGGTCATTTACCGTAAATAATTTACTTTGCAAACGGAGATATTTTTGAGAAGGGATTCTTAACGGATCCAATTCCGCTTTGTCATTCAGTCCTATCCAGAAGGTAGTTCTGATAGAAGTTAGGTGGTATGCGTGGTCTTGCTAGAAATGAAGTGTAACCCCATAGTGTTTTGGGGTTTTTACAGGAAACTAAAGCACATCAATTTTGATAGTAGTATGGTTACTGCATTTAATGAATTAGTTTCTTACATAGCTTAGTGGGACATCTATCTTTTTCTATCTACGCCCCAGAAAAAATAAGTTTTATTCCCTGCCCCGTCACATTGCTGTTGCAATGAGTGTAGCTGTAGTACAAGAGCAGGTATCGTTATTTCCAGTAAGGCGTGCTTGCTTTGTTCAGTGCTTTGCTCACTGTAAATTCAAGGCACATGAGAACACTCCTGCTGCTCCTCCAGCTGACTTTATAACTGCTGGTGGTTTGCCCTTCCCCTTTCCCAGGTGATTGTGCTAAGGGTGGTGGGCGGAGGCTGGGGGTATTTGAGCCACAGCCTCTGCTGAGGGAGCTCCTTGTGCTCCTGGGTTTCTTTAGTGTTGGTGCTCAGCTCTTGCTTGAGTCCTTTGCAGCTTTTGAGCTGGCTCAGCCCTTTGGGAAGAGGTGTCTGCCTGAGGTAAGAGCTTCAGGACCAGTCAAGGTTCAGCAGCCTGTGTGGTAGAAAGTAACACTTGTATGCAGCTTTTTTTTTTTGTTTTCCTTTTTTTTTTTTCAGGTCAGTAATTTTGTTTTGAGTGTTTGGGGGTAGAAAGATGGTTTAATAGTATGCATTGTTTGTTTTGTTTTGTTTTTTTTTTTTTAAATTCTTCATGCATTGTGTTTTCCTGGAATTCCCAGCTTTATTGAAAAAGGAGCCTTGTTTTTTTTTACCAGTTCTGCTGTATGCTGTGTAAGTTGCTGATATCTCTCTTAACGGGACCGATGGTGATGTTGTTTAGCAGGGGTTAGGGTGAGCGTCTTGTATGTATTTGTATGTGAAGATTTGGTATTTCTGAAGAAAGCAGAAGGGCCGTGAAGCACAATGCCTTTCAGGGTCTGGGATGCCTCGTCGCCTTTCCTCATTGCCCACAGAATGCCCCGTTGTCCCTAGAATCTTTGCAGCTCGTGGCAGGCCCCTCGTAGATTACAAGCCTTGGGACTTGACTTTATTTTGTGGGCACGTAGCAGAGCTCAGGGTCTCTGTGAAACTGTAGGTTAGGAGGTGCCCCCGGAATTTGGGATGTGGCTCAGAAGAGCGGCTCCTGAGGAGTAGCCACTGAAGGGGGTTCAGGGGCGCGAATGGAGGGCAGGAGGTGTCAGGAAGCAGTGGGGTTCCCTTCCTGACAGTTGAGGAGAAGAAAAGGGGTTTCTAAAGTTTTGGGACTGCTGGGGAAAGGGAGGAGGGTTCCCCAGCCCTTCTCAGATGAGTTTTGCAGTTGGATTTGGATGTCATAGAATCGTAGAATGGTTTGGGTTGGAAGGGACCATAAAGAGCCTCTAGTTCCAACCCCACCCCCCAGGGATATCTTCTGCTAGACCAGGTTGCTCAAAGCCCCATCTGACCTGGCCTTGAATGCTTCCAGGGAGGGAGCATCCGCAGGTTCTCTCAGCAATGCGTTCCAGTGCTTCGCCACCCCTAGTAAGAAACGTCTTCCTAATACCTAAACTAAATGTACCCTCCTTAGGACTGAAGCCTTGTCCTATTGCTGTACACCCTTGTAAAAAGTCCCTCTGCAGGTTTCTTATAGGCACCCTTTACGTACCGTGAAGTCTGCTCTAAGGTCTCCTGCAAAGCTGCATGCCGGTGAGGGGTCCAAGAAGGTGAGGCGGTCGTCGGCCGGGTCGGTGTTGAATAGCGAAGTATTATGGGGCTGCTCGGTTAAGCATTTACCTTCTGTGTTGGAGGCGCTGTGTGGGCTATCTTTGAATTGGGTGAGCGTTTGAGGTGAGCTGTGGATTAGTGAGGAGGAGCATGGGGCCGATGACTTCTCACGAGTGCCACGCTAACTTGGTGTCTCTTGGTACCTTAGGTACCACAAGTGACGACGGCTGCAGGGTCTGACTCTGGAATGAGCGGGGAAGCGAACGCGGTGGCACTTGTGAGGAGGGGGGAGTTGGGGAAGTAGTTGGCGTTGGCCAGCGGCATGCTTACTCCCTTTTCTGATTTGGTTTTTTTTGTTTGCTTGTTTGTTTTTTTCATTGCAGATGTTGAAGAGCACTGCGTCCCCTTGAGGAACATCCCAGTTAGCCCGTGTGGTTTTGTGGAGGATGGATTCGGACCCTGGGCCCTCTGCAAGCTAAGTTGAGGGACCCGGGCTGGGGGGAGGCTGGGAGGAAGGGACCCAGCTGGGAATTGCAGGGAGGGGTTTTAAAGTGAGAGTAGGAGGGCAGGGCTGTCCAGGAGCAGTCCTGTTTGGGCAGATGAAGGGAGCGGGTTGCTTTTGAGCCCGAGACCAGCGTGTGCCGGGCAGGGCAGTTCCAGCCCGTGTCCTCGGTGGCGTGTAGTTTGTGTAGTCTGTCTTGTGCTCTTAGACCTTCCTCAGGTCTCGATGTCCTCGTTACGCTTTGCGCTGGAGGAGCATGGCATGTGCTTCGGGTGCTGTCCCTAGCGTCTCGAATGCCCGTACTTATCGGCCCGGTGCCAATCAGGTGCTTCTTTTCTTGCACTCGGAGCTCTAAAGCATGGATCGGTCTCGGCGGGTTCCGGTCGGTCCTCTTTTGGCAGCGTTCTTCTGGGCTGCATTGGCAGCTCTGCTCTCTAGCCGTCCATTTTCTCGGACTTGGACTTCTTCCCCGCATCCTGACATCCTTAGGTCTCAACGCCAGGCTTCTGGTGCATCTGTCGTCTGGGTTTTGACAGTGCCATCTTGTAATGGGCCATTCTGTTCGACTCCTCTTCTCTGGAGGCTCTGCCGTAGAGCCTCCTGGCCTCATGGTTCCGGCTCCGTAGGTCGTCTTGCCCGACGACGCCTCCCGTCCGGGCGTCATTCTTCATGCCGAGAGTTTTCTCTCTCTTTGAATCACATCGTTGGTAGCGTTCCACATGGTGATGTTCTGCGCACGGGTGTGTTTGGCTTGGAGCTGCTCTGCCCGGGGATGTAGAGTCAGGGGTAGGTGGAACAGTGATAAGAGTCTACGGGTCAAATGTTGATGCGCCTAGACTGTTTAGGCAAGGGTTGTACAGTCATCTCGGCTCGAGTAGCCATCGGTGGGCTGCGTGAACAGCCATGCCGATAGTGTTTCACGGAGACGATTGGAGCTGTGCGGCAGGGGCTGTTGAGGGGCGGTGAAGAGGATTTGACTCTCTAAGGTGTTAGGTCTTGCACATGATGGGCTTAAATGTTGGCCCTCGTGTTTTTTTTTTTTTTTTTTTTTTTGTTGGTGGGGGTTTTTTTGGTTTGTTTTTTTTGTTTGTTTGTTTTTTTTTTTAAATGGCAGGCTGTAGTTGGACTCCAGATGGTCTTTGTAGATGGAATCAAGACCTCTGGAGTTGTGAAGCTCTTGCTCTGCATCCAGGTGACTCGTTCAATATGTTTGGTTTTGGTTTTTTTTCAGATGCGGAGGGACAAGATGCGTGCCACAGAGCGACGAGGGAAGGCAGCAGGGCGCTGTAAGGAGGTGGGTCCGTGAGTGGAGTCGGAAGGAAGATGCGGCCGGTGGCTCTATGAGACTGCTTTGCTTTGCTGTGTTTTGCAGTTTTCTTGCATTGTATTGGTCTGTATTTGCCTTTGTCTTGTGTTGTTTTGTTCTGTATTTGTACTGACTGTCATGTGAGACTGTCTCGCGTTGCATGGCCCTGCATTGTGTTTTGTAGTGCAGTGCTCTGCCCTTGTATCGATTGCCACCAGAGACTGCCTTGCCTTCTATGGTTCTGTATTGGTTTTGCATTGTTTTGGTCTGTACTTGTATTGACTGTCATCTGAGAGTCTCTTGCATTGGCCCTGTTCTGTTTTGTGTGGTATGGCAGTGCTCTGAGTTGTTTTGTCTTGACCGAGATAAGAGTACTGCCTTGTATGGCATTATATTTGCATGTGAATTACACGGCTCTATGTTTGTGTGTGTATTGTATGGCATTGTAGAGACAGCACAGAAGGTTTAATGACTTTGGGTTCTTTGCATGCAAGGAGTTGAGGGGATCGTAATTGGACTGTGAGCTAGCATAGAGTAAGGCAGTAACTGGGCAACGGTGTTCATATTGTTTATGCGGATGCTTTGTGGCAAGTCTGTAGAAATGGTCAAGGCCTTGAGGTCTGAGTAGCAGCGTGATGGGTCTTGGAGCGATCGGTAACTTTGGGACAGCTCTGTGTTTGTAATGCTCTGTTTTTTCAAGTGCCATGGAGGACACTGACTGGGAGGATGTGTTATTTTGGGAATAGGTGGGAAGCGGTGGAGGACTTCTCTCTCAAGGATGAAGTGTCTATTGAAAAGCTTTGTGTGTTGTTTTTGCAGGTGATGACAGGGCACGAGGTGCTTGAAGGAACCTTGCGTTTAGGTGACACGGCTGCTACGGAGGTTGGACTGTGCCATGTGGCACCGTGAAAGCTAAGTATCGGGTTGAAAATGCACGGATGGTGGAGATGATGGTGCGTGTTGAAACATTGGTGTAACAGAAGGGCAGTTTGTGGGGAGGTTGGAAGGAGGTTGGGCTGGGGCCAGGGTTTTTGCAGGCAGGGCGATTTTTGAGGCCCCAGTGCCGCAGGCACGGGGCGACGGCCTCTCGAGGCCTGTGGGTGGTAGGATGGATGAGTTGAGAGTGAGGGCTGGCGTGCATGTGATCTGAATGAGTGGTGTGTTGTGAATGTGTCTAACCTTGTAGGTTATGTGGTTTAGCCTTTTTGGTTTTTTCATTTCAGGTTGGATGTAGAGTTGAGATGTTTCTCAGGGAATTAGAAAAAAAAACCAAAACAACAACTTAGAATAAAAAAACCCAGCTGGGATATGGGTTGGTTTTTGGTGTGTCCTCCCCCACCCTGTTTCCCTCCCCCCGCCCCGGTCCCAGCTGCTCCATGAGGCAATGTTGATTGCCAGTGTTTGGACTGGGGTCCGGCTCGGGCCCGGCTTTTCACAGGCAGGGTGATTTTTTTCAAGGGTCCTGGGAACGGCGTTCCCATGGAGCGCTGCCCTGGAACGTGGTAATTGCCAGTCAGCACAGGGAAATATGTTGTTTGGTGGATGGTCTTTGGAAGACAGTTGAGGATTTTGCGGGCGAAGGGTGGGGGGAGTTGGACTAGATGGCCAGCATGGAGCAGGCCAGGGTTGTGAAGTGCGTGAGCGTAACTGTATTTTTCTGTGGTGGGTTTGTAAAATATTTGGGTGCTCTTTGTAGTTTGTGATGTAATGATACTTTTCAGGTTTTGTTTTTGTGCCGAGGTGTGGAAGTGGACAGTCTGTCAAGATGAGCGGAGCTCACTCGTTTTCTGCCCGGGAAAGGGGATCGTGCAGGTAATGTCACCTCAGGGAGTAAAACTTCTGGATGTGCAGCGACGGATGTAACGGGAGTGAGGGATGTGGAAAAGACCGCTCCGTAGAGAATTGCACGTACTAATAGTGGCGTTTCTTCTGAAGGTAATGCTAAATTTTTGGAGTTAAAATGTATTTGTAAAAATAATGGTTAAAAGAGGAATAAAACTAATAGTGTCAAAAATTCGACCAGTGAGGCCATAAGTCTTTTCTATATATTGTAGAAAAAGTACATTGTAGAATTGGACTGTAACTACTGACCTAGCTGAATGTATGTGGAATCAGTAATAGACCAAATGAAGCAAAAAAAAAAAGAAAATGAAAAAAAGACAGGTAATTAGGTCTCCTTGTGAGAATCACAGTAGTAATGGCAATCAGAAAGGCAAGTGTGGAGCGAAGCATGCGCGTTTAGTGCCCATAGGTAAACTTAGCTGTTGAAGTAAGGGAAAGTGTCTGTTAGAATTAGGCATCCAAGGGAGAGTTGTAGATACCTCGAGGCCAATGTAGCTGCTGCTGGGTGAACAGAAAGGGTGTGTGTTCCTGGCTCTAGTAATTGCCCAACTTAGAAATTGGCTCCGCAGCTACGTAACTGTGAACTGGGCTCGGGCGCGGTGCGGCGCCGAAAGGGGCTCGGGCGCGGTGCGGCGCCGAAAGGGGCTCGGGCGCGGTGCGGCGCCGAAAGGGGCTCGGGCGCGGTGCGGCGCCGAAAGGGGCTCGGGCGCGGTGCGGCGCCGAAAGGGGCTCGGGCGCGGTGCGGCGCCGAAAGGGGCTCGGGCGCGGTGCGGCGCCGAAAGGGGCTCGGGCGCGGTGCGGCGCCGAAAGGGGCTCGGGCGCGGTGCGGCGCCGAAAGGGGCTCGGGCGCGGTGCGCCGCCGAAAGGGGCTCGGGCGCGGTGCGCCGCCGAAAGGGGCTCGGGCGCGGTGCGCCGCCGAAAGGGGCTCGGGCGCGGTGCGCCGCCGAAAGGGGCTCGGGCGCGGTGCGCCGCCGAAAGGGGCTCGGGCGCGGTGCGGCGCCGAAAGGGGCTCGGGCGCGGTGCGGCGCCGAAAGGGGCTCGGGCGCGGTGCGCCGCCGAAAGGGGCTCGGGCGCGGTGCGCCGCCGAAAGGGGCTCGGGCGCGGTGCGCCGCCGAAAGGGGCTCGGGCGCGGTGCGCCGACTTTGAAATTTGCACGGGTTCTGTGTGCTGCCGAATTGGGCTCGGTCAATGTGTTACTTTTCTTAAAGGGGCTGAGGTACTGTGTAACTCTGAAATGAGCTTGATTACTGGATAATATGTGTATAACATGTGGGGGGTTTTATTCTGTATCTCACTGTCCCCGTTGTCCTTCCTGTTCTTCTCTTTCTCTGACCCTTTGTGGTGCTCCCTACTCTTTTTATTCATGCCTTCTCTCTCTCTGCAGGGGTCCTAATCTCTCTCTCCCCCCCCCGTGTTTCTCACAGTCTCTCTCTGTCTCTTGTCATTATTCTCATCTGTCGCTCTCTCTTACTTCCTGTCCCATCGTATCATGTTGTATCTGTTCCTCCTGCTTTTTTCTCCATCTGTCCAGATCCCTGTCCCTTTTTTCTTCTATTGCTGGCCCTCTGCCCTGCTTCCTCCTGCTATCTTTCCTGTATTTCTCTCTGTTCCGTTCCCTCTTCCATCCTTTCAAACTGTATCCCCCTCTCCAGCTATCTGTCCCTTCTCTTTTCTTTCTTCCTCCGTATCTCTCTCACAGCCTATCACAGTTGTTTTTTCCTCCGGTGCTGTCCTGCTCTGTCCCTTTTTTCTCACTCTCATTCTGTCATGCTCCCTGTGTCTTTTTTGAACTCCTCCATCTCTGTCCTGCAGCCTATCACTATTTTTTTTCCTCTGCCATCCCTTTGTCCTTCTTCCAGTCTTTGTGTCTCTCTCGCTTTGTTTTTCCTCCCTTCCTTTTTTTCCTTTCTTGCTACATCTCTGTTCTGCTCCCTAGAATAGAATCAAATCGCATTGAATCAAATCATGAAATTTGGAAAGGACCTCTAAGATCATTAAGTCCAACCATCAACCCACCACCACCACGCCCACTAAATCATGTCCCAAAGTGCCACATCTACGTGTGTTTTGAACACCTGCAGGGATGGTGACTCCATCACTACCCTGGGCAGCCTGTTCCAATGCCTGACAACCCTCTCAGTAAAGAATTTTTTTTCTGATATCCAAGCTAAACCTCCCCTGGCGCAACTTCAGGCCATTTTCTCTCGTCCTATCTCTAGTTACTTGATAGAAGAGACCAGTACCCACCTCGCTACAATCTCCTTTCAGGTAGTTGTAGAGAGCAATAAGGTCTCCCCTCAGCCTCCTTTTCTCCAGACTAAACCACCCCAGCTCCCGCAGCCGTTCCTCATCAGACTTACGCTCCAGGCCCCTCACCAACTCGGTTGCCCTTCTCCGGACACGTTCCAGCAACTCAACGTCTTTCCCGTAGCGAGGGGCCCAAAACTGAACGCAGTACTCGAGGTGCGGCCTCGCCAGTGCCGAGTACAGGGGAACAATTACCTCCCTGCTCCTGCCAGCCACACTATTTCTGATACAGGCCAGGATGCCGTTGGCCTTCCTGGCCACCTGGGCACACTGCTGGCTCATAGTCAGCCGGCTGTCAACCAGCACCCCCAGGTCTTTCTCTGCCGGGCAGCTTTCCAGCCACTCTTCCTCAACCCCATAGCGCTGCACGGCGTCGCCGTGACCGAAGCGCAGGACCCGGCACTCGGCCTCGTTGAACTGCATACGGTTGGCCTCGGCCCATCGATCCAGCCTGTCCAGATATCTGTGTAGAGCCTTCCTATCCTCAAGGAGATCGGCCCCAAGTCCCAGCTTGGTGTCATCTGCAAACTTGCCGAGGGGGCGCTCGATCTCCTCATCCAAATCGTCGATTAAGATGTTAAGCAGAACCGGGCCCAACACCGAGCCCTGGGGAACACCAGTAGCGACCCGCCGCCGACCGGATTTAACCCCATTCACCGCAACCCTCTGGGCTCGTCCATCCAGCCAGTTTTTCACCCAGCAAAGAGTACACTTGTCTAAGCCAGGAGACGACAGCTTCTCAAGGAGTATGCCATGAGAGACAGTATCAAAGGCCTTGCTGAAGTCAAGGTAGGTAACATCCACAGCCTTTCCCTCATCCGCCAGGTGGGTCACCCGGTCATAGAAGGAGATCAGGTTGGTCAAGCAGAACCCGCCTTTCGTAAACCCACGCTGACCGGGCCCAATCCCCTGCTTGTCCCGGACGTGCCACGTGAGCGCTCTCAAGACAAACCCTTCCATAATCTTCCCCGGTACCGAGGTCAGGCTGACAGGCCCGTAGTTCCCCGGATCCTCCCTCCGACCCTTCTCGTAAATGGGCGTCACATTGGCAAGCCTCCAGTCCTCTGGGACCTTCCCCGTTGACCAGGATCGCCGATAGATGAGGGAGAGCAGCTTGGGAAGCACCTCTGCCAGTTCCCTCAGTACTCTGGGATGGATTCCATCTGGTCCCATAGATTTGTGAGCATCCAGATGGCGTAGTAGGTCACTAACTATTTCCTCCTGCATTAAGGGGCGGGGGGGGGGTATATTCTGCTCTTCATCGTCACCTTCCCGCTCAGGAGGCAGAGTACCCTGAGGATAACTGGTCTCCCTAGTAAAGACTGAGGCAAAGAAGGCATTAAGTACCTCAGCCTTTTCCTCATCTCTGGTGGCAACGTTCCCTTCCGTATCCGTTGCAGGACAGATATTCTCCTTGGGATTCTTTTTACCGTTAACGTATTTGTAAAAACATTTTTTGTCGTCTCTTACGACAGCGGACAGATTTAGTACTAGCAGAGCTTTTGTCTTTCTAATTTCCTTTCTCTATGACCTAACAAGATCCCTGTACTCCTCCCAAGTTGCCCGCCCTTTCTTCCAGAGATGATAAACTCTCCTTTTCTTCCTGACTCCTAGAAGAAGCTCCCCGTTCAGCCAGGCCCGTCGTTTTCCTCAGCGATTCGACTTGCGGCACGGGGGAATAGCCTGGTCCTGAGCTGTTAAGATTTCCTTCTTAAAGAACGTCCGTCCCTCCTGGACCCCTTTGCCCTTCAGGACCATCTCCCAAGGGATTCTCTCAACCAGTGCCTCAAAGAGGCCAAAGTTTGCCCTCCGGAAGTCCAGAGCGGTGGTTTTGCTAACCCCCTTCCTTGCCTCACCAAGAATTGAGAATTCTATCATTTCACGGTCGCTAAGCCCAAGACGTAGCACTCCGGTCACAGGAGTCATCCCACCGTGTTTCTGTGATGGCGGCTAAGTCATATCTATCCTGCTGCACGATGGCTTCCAGCTCCTCCTGTTTATCGCCCACGCTGCGTGTGTTGGCATCGATGCATTCGAGCTGGCCTATCGAATCCACCCCTAACGTCGGCACGCTGCCCCCAGGCTCGTCTCTGGTGCACCTAGTCTTATCCCTTACCCCCTTCAAACCTGGTTTAAAGCCCTCTCTATGAGCCCCACCATCTCAGGAGCCAGGATTCTTTTACCCCTTTGAGATAGCTGGATACCATCCGTCGCTAGCAAGCCCGGTGCCGTGTAAACCTCTCCATGATCAAAAAACCCCAAATGCCACCGATGGCACCAGCCTCTGAGCCACATCATCACCAGGTGTGGTTTCCTGTTCCTTTCAGTATATTCCCCTGCCACTAAGGGATTGAGGAAAACACTACCTGTGCTCCTTCCACTAATCGCCCCAGTGCCCTGAAGTCCCTTTTGATTGCCTTTGGATTTCTCCCTGCAATCTCATCGCTGCCAACCTGCACAACCAGCAATGGGTAATAATCAGAGGTCCGAACCAGACCCGGGAGTTCCCTGGTAATGTCTTTCAACCGGGCCCCAGGGAGGCAGCAGACTTCCCTGTGGCATGGGTCAGGACTGCGTATTGGGCCCTCTGTCCCCCTCAGAAGGGAGTCGCCTATGACAATTACCCTCCTTTTTCTTTTTTCAGAGGCTGTGAGAATGCATGGGGCTGCCCAACTGAGCCTAGGCACCTCCCTGGATAGGGCTTCACCTACACCCTGATCTTCGTTGACCCGGTCCTCAAGTTCCAGAGCCCCATTCCTGTTGCGTAGGGGCAAGTGGGAAGGTGAGGGAGACCGGGAGGGGACTCGCCTGCCTCCCCGAGCAGGGACCTGTATCCATTCCCCTCCATCTCTTAGGTCCCCTCCTGCCCGGTGGCAAGGGGGCAGGGGAACCTCCGGTTCTCGCGGAGCCTCCATCTGCTGCCTCTACCTCAGGGATGGTAGGGTGTGGGTCCACCAACCTATCTCCCTCTCACACTCCTTGATACTCCTCAACCTTTCCGCTTCCTCCTTCAGCTCTGCCACCAGGCTGAGCAGATCATCTACCTGGTCACATCTCGCACAAGAGGTGTCCCCGCTGCCCTCCGGCATCAGTGATAGACTCAGGCACTCCCTGCGGCCAGAGACCTGGACAGCTGCACGTTTACGTGGGAGCTCTGTCCGTGTCGCCACGTTTTTCCTAGCAATGGCTTTCACCCGAGTGGCAGCCGTATCGGGGTCTCCTTCTGAGGCCGATGCCCACCGCTTCGGTAGCCTTCTTGAGCTGGGAAGGGGGGGGCTGCGCCCTACCCGCACAAACTGCCGTGCCATGGCACACCTTTGTGACGCACCACGCCCTGTTTGCCACGCTCCCGGTTGCTGGCGCTCCTCAGGGCCATTTAAATCTCCCACGGTCGCCCCTGGCAATGCCCACGCCGCGTCAGCCTCTCTCGCGAGAGCTGCCGGCTCTGCACGGTCCCTCTGCTCTTCCCTGGGGCTCCTGGGCCTCGGGAACCTCCCGGTCCGCCTCAATCTAGTGCTTAGCCGCCGAGTTACCATTGTGTCTGCTGGCCTCGCCAGTGACTGATGTGATTTTAATAACTACATTGTTATTGCATTTAACGAGCTAATTTCCTACCTAGTTTAGAGACACACGTATCTTTTTCTGTCTACGCCTCAGAAAAATTAAGTTGAACTCCTTACCTGGTCACATTGTCGATGCAATAGTTGTAGCTGTAGTACAGGAGCAGGTATTGTCTTTGCCAGTAAGTGTTGCTTTCTCTGTTCAGGGTCTCATTTGCTGTAAATTTAAGGCAGGTGAGAGCAGTGCTGCTGCTCCTCCAGCTGACTTTATAACTGCTGGTGGTTTGCCCTTCCCCTTTCCCAGGTGATTGTGCTAAGGGTGGTGGGCGGAGGCTGGGGGTATTTGAGCCACAGCCTCTGCTGAGGGAGCTCCTTGTGCTCCTGGGTTTCTCTGGTGTTGGTGCTCAGCTCTTGCTTGAGTCCTTTGCAGCTTTTGAGCTGGCTCAGCCCTTTGGGAAGAGCTGTCTGCCTGAGGTAAGAGCTTCAGGACCAGTCAAGGTTCAGCAGCCTGTGTGGTAGAAAGTAACACTTGTATGCAGCTTTTTTTTTTTGTTTTCCTTTTTTTTTTTTTCGGGTCAGTAATTTTGTTTTGAGTGTTCAGGGGTAGAAAGATGGTTTAATGGTATGCATTGTTTGTTTGTTTTAATTCTTCATGCATTATGTTTTCCTGGAATTCCCAGCTTTATTGAAAAAGGAGCCTTGTTTTTTTTCACCCGTTCTGCTGTATGCTGTGTAAGTTGCTGATATCTCTCTTAACGGGACCGATGGTGACATTGTTTGTCAGGGGTTAGGGTGAGCGTCTTGTATGTATTTGTATATGGAGTTTTAGTATTTCTGAAGAAAGCAGAAGGGCCGTGAGGCACAGTGCCTTTCAGGGTCTGGGATGCCTCGTCACCTTTCCTCATTGCCCGCAGAATGCCCCGTTGTCCCTAGAATCTTTGCAGCTCGTGGCAGGCCCCTCGTAGATTACAAGCCTTGGGACTTGACTTTATTTTGTGGGCATGTAGCAGAGCTCAGGGTCTCTGTGAAACTGTAGGTTAGGAGGTGCCCCCAGAATTTGGGATATGGCTCAGAAGAGCGGTTCCTGAGGAGTAGCCACTGAAGGGGGTTCAGGGGTGCGAATGGAGGGCAGGAGGTGTCAGGAAGCAGTGGGGTTCCTTTCCTGACGGTTGAGGAGAAGAAAAGGGGTTTCTAAAGTTTTGGGACTGCTGGGGAAAGGGAGGAGGGTTCCCCAGCCCTTCTCAGATGAGTTTTGCAGTTGGATTTGGATGTCATAGAATCGTAGAATGGTTTGGGTTGGAAGGCACCATAAAGAGCCTCTAGTTCCAACCCCCCCGCAATGGGTAGGGACACCTTCCGCGCGACCAGGTTGCTCAAAGCCCCATCTGACCTGGCCTTGAATGCTTCCAGGGAGGGAGCATCCGCAGGTTCTCTGGGCGACGCGTTCCAGTGCCTCGCCACCCCTAGTGAAAAACGTCTTCCTAATGCCTACACTAAATGTACCCTCTTTAGGACTGAAGTCGTTACCGCCTTGTCCTATTGCTGTACACCCTTGTAAAAAGTCCCTCTGTAGGTTTCTTATAGGCACCCTTTACGTACCGTGAAGTCTGCTCTAAGGTCTCCTGCAAAGCTGCGTGCTGGTGAGGGGTCCGAGAAGGTGAGGCGGTCGTCGGCCAGGTCGGTGTTGAATAGCAAAGTATTATGGGGCTGCTCGGTTAAGCATTTACCTTCTGTTCTGGAGGCGCTGTGTGGGCTATCTTTGAATTGGGTGAGCGTTTGAGGTGAGCTGTGGATTAGTGAGGAGGAGCGTGGGGCCGATGACTTCTCATGAGTGCCACGCTAACTTGGTGTCTCTTGGTACCTTAGGTACCACGAGTGACGACGGCTGCAGGGTTTGACTCTGGAATGAGCGGGGAAGCGAACGCGGTGGCACTTGTGAGGAGGGGGGAGTTGGGGAAGTAGTTGGCGTTGGCCAGCGGCATGCTTACTCCCTTTTCTGATTTGGTTTTTTTTGTTTGCTTGTTTGTTTTTTTCATTGCAGATGTTGAAGAGCACTGCGTCCCCTTGAGGAACATCCCAGTTAGCCCGTGTGGTTTTGTGGAGGACGGATTCGGACCCTGGGCCCTCTGCAAGCTAAGTTGAGGGACCCGGGCTGGGGGGAGGCTGGGAGGAAGGGACCCAGCTGGGAATTGCAGGGAGGGGTTTTAAAGTGAGAGTAGGAGGGCAGGGCTGTCCAGGAGCAGTCCTGTTTGGGCAGATGAAGGGAGCGGGTTGCTTTTGAGCCCGAGACCAGCGTGTGCCGGGCAGGGCAGTTCCAGCCTGTGACCGTGGTGGTGTGTAGTTTGTGTAGTCTGTCTTGTGTGCCTTTGATCTTCCTCGGGTCTCAATGCCATCATCAGTCTTTGCGCTCGGGGAGCGTGGCATGCGCTTCGGGTGCCGTCCCTAGGGTCTCGAATGCCCTTGCTCATCGGCACTGTGCCAGTCGGGTGCTCCTTTTCTTGCGCTCGGAGCTCTAAAGCGTGGATCTGTCTCGGCGGGTTCCGGTCGGTCCTCTTTTGCGGCGCTCTTCCGGGCTGCTTTGGCAGCTCTGCTCTCTAGCCGTCCGTTTTCTCGGACTGGGACTTCTTCCCCGCATCCTGACATCCTTAGGTCTCGACGCCAGGCTTCTGGCGCATCCATCATCTTGGTTTTGACGGGCTTGATCCTGTAACGGGCCCTTACTTTTGCCTCTTCTTCTTTGGGGCTGTCGTAGAACCTCCTCGCTTTGTGGTTTTGGGCGCTGTAGGTCAATTTGCCGGATGGCGCCTCCCGTCCGGGGGTCGTCATTCTTCTTGCCGAGAGTTTTCTCTCTCTTTGAATCGCCTCGTTGGTAGTGTTCTGTGTTGTGTGTGTTTGTGCACGGGTGTGTTTGGCTTGGAGCTGCTCTGCCCGGGGATCTAGAGTCAGGGGTAGGTGGAACAGCGATAAGAATCTACGGGTGAAACGTCGATGTGCCTAGTTTGTTAGCATTGAGGGTTCAATGATTTTTGAGTCATTGCATGTCAGTAGGGGAGTGGATTGCAAGTGGACTGTGAGGTAGAATATAGCAAGGCAGTGAGTGGGCATGGGTGTTAATATTTGTTTATGTGGACACTTTGTGGTAAGCTTCTAGAAATGGTTAAGGCATTGAGGTTTTTGTTTTTGGAATAGGTGCGAAGCAGGAGTGTGGAGCTGTGGAGGATTTTTTTATGCCGAGGGTGAAGTTTGTATTCAAGAGTTTTGTGTGTTGGTTTTGCAGGTGATCACGGGGCACGAGGCGTTTGAAGGAACCTTGCGTTTAGGCGATGTGGCTGCTACGGAGGTTGGACTGTGACAAGTGCCACTATGAAAGCTAAGTGTCTGGTTGAAAATCTATGTATGGTGCAGATGGCGCGTGTTGAAGCGTTGCTGTAATGGAAGGGCAGTTTGTGGGGAGCTTGGGCTGGGGCCAGGGGTTTTGCAGGCAGGGTGCTTTTTGAGGCCCCGGGTGCTGCGGGTAAGGGGCGATGGCCCCTTGACACCCTTTGGCGGCGGGATGGGTTAGTTGAGAGCGAGGGCTAGTGTGCGTGTGATCTGAATGAGTGGTGTGTTGTGAATGTGCGTAACGTTGTAGGGTTATGTGGTTTAGCTTTTTAGTGGTCTCTTGCAGGGTGGAGGTAGAGATGTTTGTTAGGCAATTAGGAAAAAATAAAATACAATTAGAATAAAAAAACCCCGCTGGGTGGCTTTTTCCCCCCCCCCCCCCTCCGGTCCCGGCTGCTCTGTGGGACAGTGGTCACGGCCAATGTTTGGATGGGGGTCAGGCTTGGGCTGGGGTTCTGGCAGGCAGGGCGATTTTTTTTCAAGGCTCCCAGGAACAGAGCTCCTGTGGAGCGCTCCCCTGGAACCTGGTAATCGCCACCGAGCGCAGGGAATTAGGTTGGTCTGCGGCTGGTCTTTGGAAGTCAGTTGAGGATTTTGCGGGCGAAGGGTGGGAGGAGCTGGACTAGATGGCCAGCATGGAGTAGGCCAGGGTTGTAAAGTGGGTGAGTGTAACTTCATTATTCCATGGTGTGTTTGTAAAATATTGAGGTGATGTAATGCTATTTATAATTTTTATGTCTAAGTGTGGAAGTGGACAGCGTGTGAAGAGGAGTGGAGCTCACTTGTTTTTTGCTTGGGAACAGGGATGGTGGAGGTAACGTCACCTCGGGCAGTAAAACTTCTGGACGGGTAGCGACGGACATAAGGGCAGCGAGGAATGTGGACAAGACTGATAGGGTGGAAAAAGCTCTGTAAAACGTTGAAATTACATAAAATATTAAAAAAAAAAGTAATAGAATATGGCACTGCTGCTGAGTGTAAGTAAAGAAGTTTTTAATTAAAAAAATTTAAAAAATTTAGTATCACAGCAGACGTCATTTCCTAGTGCATCTTTTGAAGTTGCGATTGTAAAAATGTATTACAAAACTTTGAAGTTGGTATTGTAAAACTTAAATTTAAAACAAAACCGCACTAGCCGCTGGCTCAGTCTCTGGGAGTAAAGAGCTATAAGATGAAGTTAAACAATTTACTCCCAGGGCAGAAACCATTTTCCACGGCAACGTTGCAGTAGGGCAGTGCTTTAACTTTAAAATGTGCAGTAGTGCTGTGCTTAACTCTGTCAAAGGCAAGAGCTCGGAGGTCAAAGGTCACCAGGCCCAGGGGTCAAAGCTCATGGGGTCAGGGGTCTAAAGTCACTAAGGTCAAAGCTCACGGGGTCAAAGGTCGCCGGGGTCAGGGGGGCAAAAGCGCAAAGGTTGAAGGGTCAAGCTCAAAGGTCAGGGGTGGGGGTCAAGGGTCACCAAGTCAGGGTCAAAGCTCGTGGGGTCAGGGGTCACAGGGGTCTGGGGTCAAATGTCACCGGGGGCAGGGGTGAAATATCAAAGGTCACTGGGTCAGGGGTAAAAGGTCACAGGGTCAAAGATCAGAGCCCATGGGGTTACGGTCAAAGGTCACCGGGGTCGGGGTAAAAGCTCAAAGGTTCAAGGGTCGAGCTCAAAGGTCACAGATCACCAAGTCCGGATCAAAGCTCACGGGGTCAGGGGGGCCAAAGGTCACGGGGCGGGGGTTAAAGGTCAAAGCTCACGGGGTCAGGGGTGGCCGAGGTCTGGGGTGAAATGTCACCGGGGGAGGGTCAAAGGACACGGGTCAGGGGGCCAAAGGCCACGGGGTCAAAGGTCACAGGGACAGGGGGTCAAAGGTCGGGGATCAGCGGTCAAAGGCCAAGGGGTCGGGGTCAAAGGTCACGGGCCAAAGGTCAAGGGATCGGGGTCAAAGGTCACGGACCAGAGGTCAAAGGTCAAGGGGTCGGGGGTCAAAGGTCACGGACCAGAGGTCAAAGGTCAAGGGGCCGGGGTCAAAGGTCAAGGGCCAGAGGTCAAAGGTCAAGGGGTCGGGAGTCAAAGGTCACGGACCAGAGGTCAAAGGTCAAGGGGCCGGGGGTCAAAGGTCACGGGGCCGGGGGTCAAAGGTCAAGGGGTCGGGGGTCAAAGGTCACGGGCCAGAGGTCAAGGGTCGGGGGTCAAAGGTCACGGATCAGAGGTCAAAGGTCAAGGGTCAAAGGTCACGGGCCAGAGGTCAAAGGTCAAGGGGTCGGGGGTCAAAGGTCACGGGCCAGAGGTCAAAGGTCAAGGGGTCGGGGGTCAAAGGTCACGGACCAGAGATCAAAGGTCACAGGGTCGGGGTCAAAGGTCAAGGGGTCGGGGTCAAAGGTCACGGACCAAAGGCCAAAGGTCGAGGGGTCGGGGTCAAAGGTCACGGGGTCGGGGGTCAAAGGTCAAAGGTCACGGGGTCGGGGGTCAAAGGTCAAGGGGTCGGGGGTCAAAGGCCAAGGGGTCGGGGTGAAAGGTCATGGGGTCGGGGGTCAAAGGGCACGGGGGCGGGGTCAAAGGTAATTGGGTCAAAGATCACCTGGCAGGGGTCAAAGAGCACCAGGGTAGGGGGCAAAGGTCTTTGGGGTCAAAAGTTCAAAGGTTACCACACCAGAGGGTCAAAAGGTCAACTGTCAGGGTCAAAGGTCACCAACAAGAAGTCAAAGGTCACCCGCTGGGGGTCAAAGGGTCACCGGGTGAAAAGGGCCATCGGGTCAAAGGTCACAGCATGGGTTCGCAGCCTCAAAGGTCACGGTGTCAGGGATCACAGTCTCATGGCTCAGGGCCAGGGGTTAGAGGTCAACTTCCCCAGTTGATATACTGGCTGGGACATCATATGGTATGGAATACCCCTTTGGCTCATTTGGCTCAGCTGTCTGCACTCCCAGCCTCCACTGCCAGGGCAGTAGGAGAAGCTGAAACATCCTTGACTTAGTATGAACACTGCCTAGTGACAACTAAATCATCAGTCTTTTATCAACATTAGTGTCATGTTAAATGCAAACTACAGCACTATACCGGCTACTAGGAAGAAAATTACCTCTATTCTAGCCAAAACCAGGAAATTCCCTCTGCTCTTTACCTCATTTCTTGCCAAAATTTCTACCTATGCCTCCCTCTATCTGGCTCCCTTTTCCTCTTCTTTATTTCTTCTCACTCTTTCCTTTACCCTGTCGGCTTTAAAAGTTTCTTTATATGTACGTCTCTCTCCAGCTCCCCGGCCTTATTTTTTAATTTGCGTCCACGTGAATCGTACCCCGTCGCTTTTTGAATTTTTTTTCCCCTATTTCTCCCTCTGTCTTCCTCCCTGTCCCTGGTTGCAAATTGTTTCCTGTTTCCCGTACCCCGCTGCTTTCTCGTTTGTTTCTATGTATCCCCCAGTCCATCTCCCTGCCTTTATTTCTTCATGTTTTCCTATCTGTCTTGTACCCTATTGCTTTTTAAGTTTTATTTCTATGTCCCCCTCCGTCCAGCTCACCGTTCCTATTTTGGAATCCCTCCCTTGAGCTGGGGAAGGGTCTGCCCAGGCACGCCCACCCGAGGGAGCTGACGAAGGTGAACCGTCCGAGGAGGGAATCCAAGGGGGTCCCGCAGGCAGCCACGTCCAGCAAGGAACAGCCAGCCCCCGCGGCAAGGAAGGATCCCTCCGAGCCATCCCAGACAGAGCGCGCCGGCCGCGCGCACGAGCCACCGGGAAGCCTCGCGGGAGAGGAGCGTCGAGGCGCCTGCCGCCGAGGCAGAGAGAAAAGCATCGGGGCGGTGAAGGTCTCCCGCCGGCGCCGGGAGCTGCGGAGAGTCGCGCGTTCTGTCGCGTGCATCCCGCTCCATCTCTGCCACCCTTCCCCAGATCTCTGTTCGCCTCCCTGCCTGTCCCTCCTTCCGTCTCTCTCTCCACCGGCCCACCTGCCCGCCTGGCTCCCAAAAACTTGTTACTCTTCTGCCAACTCTGCCCCGTAGCGCTTCATCTATAATTTTTTTTTTTTTTTTCTACGATTCCCTCTCTGTGGCTCCCTATTTTTTACTGCTTTCCCACGTTTCTTGTACCCAGTTGCATTTTAATTTCTCTTTCTCCATTTTTCCTAGCAATGGCTTTCAGCTGAGTGGCAGCCATACCGGCGTCTCCTTCTGAGGCCGATGCCCACCGCTTCAGTAGCCTTCTCGAGCCGGGAAGGGGGGGCGGGGGCTGCGCCCTACCCGCACGAACTGCCACGCCATGCCCTTTCTGACACGACACGCCCTGCTTGCCACGCTCCCGGTTGCTGGCGCTCCTCAGGGCCCTTTAAATCTTCCGCGGTTGCCCCTGGCAATGCCCAAGCCGCGTCAGCCTCTCTCACGAGAGCTGCCGGCTCTGCGCTGTCCCTCTGCTCTTCCCCGGGGCTCCCGGGCCTCGGGAACCTCCCGGTCCGCCTCAATCTAGCGCTTAGCCGCCAACTTACCATTGCGTCTGCTGACCTCGCCGGTGACTGATGTGATTTTAATAACTACATTGTTATTGCATTTAATGAGCTAGTTTCTTACCTAGTTTAGAAAGACGTCTATCATTTTCTATCTACACGCCAGAAAAATTAAGTTTAATTCATTACCTGGTCACATTGCCGATGCAATAGTTGTAGCTGTAGTACAGGAGCAAGTAGTGTCATTTCCTGGGGGGGGTTACTTTCTCTGTTCAGGGTCTCATTTGCTGTAAATTTAAGGCAGGTGAGAGCAGTGCTGCTGCTCCTCCAGCTGACTTTATAACTGCTGGTGGTTTGCCCTTCCCCTTTCCCAGGTGATTGTGCTAAGGGTGGTGGGCGGAGCCTCGGGGTATTTGAGCCACAGCCTCTGCTGAGGGAGCTCCTTGTGCTCCTGGGTTTCTCTGGTGTTGGTGCTCAGCTCTTGCTTGAGTCCTTTGCAGCTTTTGAGCTGGCTCAGCCCTTTGGGAAGAGCTGTCTGCCTGAGGTAAGAGCTTCAGGCCCAGTCAAGGTTCAGCAGCCTGTGTGGTAGAAAGTAACGCTTGTATGCAGCTTTTTTTTGTTTGTTTGTTTTCCTTTCTTTTTTTTCAGGTCAGTAATTTTGTTTTGAGTGTTCGGGGGTAGAAAGATGGTTTAGTAGTATGCATTGTTTAGTTTAGTTTTTTTTTTTTAAATTCTTCATGCATTGTGTTTTCCTGGAATTCCCAACTTTATTGAAAAAGGAACCTTGTTTTTTTCCACCAGTTCTGCTGTATGCTGTGTAAGTTGCTGATATCTCTCTTAACGGGACCGATGGTGACATTGTTTAGCAGGGGTTAGGGTGAGCGTCTTGTATGCATCTGTATATGGAGATTTAGTATTTCTGAAGAAAGCAGAAGGGCCGTGAGGCACAGTGCCTTTCAGGGTCTGGGATGCCTCGTCGCCTTTCCTCATTGCCCACAGAATGCCCCGTTGTCCCTAGAATCTTTGCAGCTCGTGGCAGGCCCCTCGTAGATTACAAGCCTTGGGACTTGACTTTATTTTGTGGGCACGTAGCAGAGCTCAGGGTCTCTGTGAAACTGTAGGTTAGGAGGTGCCTCCAGAATTTGGGATGTGGCTCAGAAGAGCAGCTCCTGAGGAGTAGCCACTGAAGGGGGTTCAGGGGCGCGAATGGAGGGCAGGAGGCGTCAGGAAGCAGTGGGGTTCCTTTCCTGACGGTTGAGGAGAAGAAAAGGGGTTTCTAAAGTTTTGGGACTGCTGGGGAAAGGGAGGAGGGTTCACCAGCCCTTCTCAGATGAGTTTTGCAGTTGGATTTGGATGTCATAGCATCGTAGAGTGGTTTGGGTTGGAAGGGACCATAAAGAGCCTCTAGTTCCTACCCCACCCCCGCAATGGGTAGGGACGCCTTCCGCGAGACCAGGTTGCTCAAAGCCCCATCTGACCTGGCCTTGAATGCTTCCAGGGAGGGAGCATCCGCAGGTTCTCTGGGCGACGCGTTCCAGTGCCTCGCCACCCCTAGTGAAAAACGTCTTCCTAATGCCTACACTAAATGTACCCTCCTTAGGACTGAAGCCGTTACCGCCTTGTCCTATTGCTGTACACCCTTGTAAAAAGTCCCTCTGTAGGTTTCTTACAGGCACCCTTTACGTACCGTGAAGTCTGCTCTAAGGTCTCCTGCAAAGCTGCATGCCGGTGAGGGGTCCGAGAAGGTGAGGCGGTCGTCGGCCGGGTCGGTGTTGAATAGCGAAGTATTATGGGGCTGCTCGGTTAAGCATTTACCTTCTGTTTTGGAGGCGCTGTGTGGGCTATCTTTGAATTGGGTGAACGTTTGAGGTGAGCTGTGGATTAGTGAGGAGGAGCGTGGGGCCGATGACTTCTCACGAGCGCCATGCTAACTCGGTGTCTCTTGGTACCTTAGGTACCACGAGTGACGACGGCTGCAGGGTCTGACTCTGGAATGAGCGGGGAAGCGAACGCGGTGGCACTTGTGAGGAGGGGGGAGTTGGGGAAGTAGTTGGCGTTGGCCAGTGGGATGCTTACTGCCTTTTCTGATTTGGTTTTTTTGTTTGTTTGTTTGTTTGTTTTTTTCATTGCAGATGTTGAAGAGCAATGTGTCCCCTTGAGGAACATCCCAGTTAGCCCGTGTGGTTTTGTGGAGGGTGGGTTCGGACCCTCGGCCCTCTGAAAGCTAAGTTGAGGGACCCGGGCTGGGGAGAGGCTGGGAGGAAGGGACACAGCTGGGAATTGCCGGGAGGGGTTTTAAAGTTAGCGCAGGAGAGAGGGCTGCCCCAAAGCAGTCGCCTTTGCGCAGGCGAAGGGAGCGAGTTGCTTTTCAGCACGAGGCCAGTGTGTGCCGGGCAGGGCAGTTCCAGCCCGTGTCCGCGGTGGCGTGTAGTTTGTGTAGTCTGTCTTGTGCGCTTAGACCTTCCTCGGGTCTCGACGTCCTCGTTGCGCTTTGCGCCGGGGGAGCGTGGCATGCGCTTTAGGCGCCGTCCCTAGGGTCTCGAATGCTCTTACTCATCGGCCCGGTGCCAATCGGGCGCTTCTTTTCTTGCGCTCGGAGCTCTAAAGCATGGATCGGTCTCGGCGGGTTGCGGTCGGTCCTCTTTTGGCAGCGTTCTTCTGGGCTGCATTGGTAGCTCTGCTCTCTAGCCGTCCGTTTTCTCGGACTTGGACTTCTTCCCCGCATCCTGACATCCTTAGCTCTCAACGCCAGGCTTCTAGTGCATCTGTCGTCTGGGTTTTGACAGTGCCATCTTGTAACGGGCCATTCTGTTCGACTCCTCTTCTCTGGAGTCTCTGCCGTAGAGCCTCCTGGCCTCATGGTTCCGGCTCCGTAGGTCGTCTTGCCCAACTAATGCCTCCTGTCCGGGCGTCATTCTTCTTGCTGAGAGTTTTCTCTCTCTTTGAATCACCTCGTTGGTAGCGTTGCACATGGTGACGTTCTGCGCACGGGTGTGTTTGGCTTGGAGCTGCTCTGCCCGGGGATGTAGAGTCAGGGGTAGGTGGAAGAGCGATAAGAGTCTACGGGTCAAACGTTGATGTGCCTAGACTGTTTAGGCAAGGGTTGTACAGTCATCTCGGCTCGACTAGCCATCGGCGGGCTGCGCGAACAGCCGTGCCGATAGTGTTTCACGGAGACGATTGGAGCTGTGCGGCAGGGGCTGTTGAGGGGCGGTGAAGAGGATTTGACTCTCTAAGGTGTTAGGTCTTGCACATGATGGGCTTAAATTTTGGCCCTGGTTTTTTTTTTTTTGTTGTTGGTCGGGGTTTTTTTGGGTTTTTTTGGGTTTTGTTTTTTTTTTCTTTTTCTTTTTTTTTAAATGGCAGGCTGTAGCTGGACTCCAGATGGTCTTTGTAGATGGAATCAAGACCTCTGGAGTTGTGAAGCTCTTGCTCTGCATCCAGGTGACTCGTTCAATATGTTTGGTTTTGGTTTTTTTTCCAGATGCAGAGGGACAAGATGCGTGCCACAGAGCGACGAGGGAAGGCAGCAGGGCACTGTAAGGAGGTGGGTCCGTGAGTGGAGTCGGAAGGAAGATGCGGCCGGTGGCTCCATGAGACTGCTTTGCTTTGCTGTGTTTTGCAGTTTTCTTGCATTGTATTGGTCTGTATTTGCCTTTGTCTTGTGTTGTTTTGTTCTGTATTTGTACTGACTGTCATGTGAGACTGTCTCGCGTTGCATGGCCCTGCATTGTGTTTTGTAGTGCAGTGCTCTGCCCTTGTATCGATTGCCACCAGAGACTGCCTTGCCTTCTATGGTTCTGTATTGGTTTTGTATTGTTTTGGTCTGTACTTGTATTGACTGTCATCTGAGAGTCTCTTGCATTGGCCCTGTTCTGTTTTGTGTGGTATGGCAGTGCTCCGAGTTGTTTTGTCTTGACCGAGATAAGAGTACTGTCTTGTAAGGCATTATATTTGCATGTGAATTACACGGGTCTATGTTTGTCTGTGTGTGTTGTATGGCATTGTAGAGACAGCACAGAAGGTTTAATGACTTTGGGTTCTTTGCATGCAAGGAGTTGAGGGGATCGCAATTGGACTGTGAGCTAGCATAGAGTAAGGCAGTAACTGGGCAACGGTGTTCATAATGTTTATGGGGATGCTTTGTGGCAAGTCTGTAGAAATGGTCAAGGCCTTGAGGTCTGAGTAGCAGCGTGATGGGTCTTGGAGCGATCGGTAACTTTGGGACAGCTCTGTGTTTGCGATGCTCTGTTTTTTCAAGTGCCATGGAGGACACTGACTGGGAGGATGTGTTATTTTGGGAATAGGTGGGAAGCGGTGGAGGACTTCTCTCTCAAGGATGAAGTGTCTATTGAAAAGCTTTGTGTGTTGTATTTGCAGGTGATGACAGGGCACGAGGTGCTTGAAGGAACCTTGCGTTTAGGTGACACGGCTGCTACGGAGGTTGGACTGTGCCATGTGGCACCGTGAAAGCTAAGTATCGGGTTGAAAATGCACGGATGGTGGAGATGATGGTGCGTGTTGAAACATTGGTGTAACAGAAGGGCAGTTTGTGGGGAGGTTGGAAGGAGGTTGGGCTAGGGCCAGGGTTTTTGCAGGCAAGGCGATTTTTGAGGCCCCCAGTGCCACAGGCACGGGGCGACGGCCTCTCGAGGCCTGTGGGCGGTAGGATGGATGAGTTGAGAGTGAGGGCTGGCGTGCATGTGATCTGAATGAGTGGTGTGTTGTGAATGTGTCTAACCTTGTAGGGTTATGTGGTTTAGCCTTTTTGGTTTTTTCCTTTCAGGTTGGATGTAGAGTTGAGATGTTTCTCAGGGAATTAGAAAAAAAACCCAAAACAACAACTTAGAATAAAAAAACCCAGCTGGGATATGGGTTGGTTTTTGGTGTGTCCTCCCCTGCCCTGTTCCTCCCCCCCCCCCCCCGGTCCCAGCTGCTCCACGAGGCAATGTTGATTGCCAGTGTTTGGACTGGGGTCCGGCTCGTGCCCGGGTTTTCACAGGCAGGGTGATTTTTTTCAAGGGTCCTGGGAACGGCGTTCCCATGGAGCGCTGCCCTGGAACGTGGTAATTGCCAGTCAGCACAGGGAAATACGTTGTTTGGTGGATGGTCTTTGGAAAACAGTTGAGGATTTTGCAGGCGAAGGGTGGGGGGAGTTGGACTAGATGGCCAGCATGGAGCAGGCCAGGGTTGTGAAGTGCGTGAGCGTAACTGTATTTTTCTGTGGTGGGTTTGTAAAATATTTGGGTGCTCTTTGTAGTTTGTGATGTAATGATACTTTTCAGTTTTTGTTTTTGTGCCGAGGTGTGGAAGTGGACAGTCTGTCAAGATGAGCGGAGCTCACTCGTTTTCTGCCCGGGAATGGGGATCGTGCAGGTAATGTCACCTCAGGGAGTAAAACTTCTGGATGAGCAGCGACGGATGTAACGGGAGCGAGGAATGTGGAAAAGACCGCTCCGTAGAGAATTGCACGTACTAATAGTGGCGTTTCTTCTGAAGGTAATGCTAAATTTTTGGAGTTAAAATGTATTTGTAAAAATAATGGTTAAAAGAGGAATAAAACTAATAGTGTCAAAAATTTGACCAGTGAGGCCATAAGTCTTTTCTATATATTGTAGAAAAAGTACATTGTAGAATTGGACTGTGTATGTGGAATCAGTAATAGACCAAATGAAGCAAAAAAAAAAAGAAAATGAAAAAAAGACAGGTAATTAGGTCTCCTTGTGAGAATCACAGTAGTAATGGCAATCAGAAAGGCAAGTGTGGAGCGAAGCATGCGCGTTTAGTGCCCATAGGTAAACTTAGCTGTTGAAGTAAGGGAAAGTGTCTGTTAGAATTAGGCATCCAAGGGAGAGTTGTAGATACCTCGAGGCCAATGTAGCTGCTGCTGGGTGAACAGAAAGGGTGTGTGTTCCTGGCTCTAGTAATTGCCCAACTTAGAAATTGGCTCCGCAGCTACGTAACTGTGAACTGGGCTCGGGCGCGGTGCGGCGCCGAAAGGGGCTCGGGCGCGGTGCGGCGCCGAAAGGGGCTCGGGCGCGGTGCGGCGCCGAAAGGGGCTCGGGCGCGGTGCGGCGCCGAAAGGGGCTCGGGCGCGGTGCGGCGCCGAAAGGGGCTCGGGCGCGGTGCGGCGCCGAAAGGGGCTCGGGCGCGGTGCGGCGCCGAAAGGGGCTCGGGCGCGGTGCGGCGCCGAAAGGGGCTCGGGCGCGGTGCGCCGCCGAAAGGGGCTCGGGCGCGGTGCGCCGCCGAAAGGGGCTCGGGCGCGGTGCGCCGCCGAAAGGGGCTCGGGCGCGGTGCGCCGCCGAAAGGGGCTCGGGCGCGGTGCGCCGCCGAAAGGGGCTCGGGCGCGGTGCGCCGCCGAAAGGGGCTCGGGCGCGGTGCGCCGCCGAAAGGGGCTCGGGCGCGGTGCGCCGCCGAAAGGGGCTCGGGCGCGGTGCGCCGCCGAAAGGGGCTCGGGCGCGGTGCGCCGCCGAAAGGGGCTCGGGCGCGGTGCGCCGCCGAAAGGGGCTCGGGCGCGGTGCGCCGCCGAAAGGGGCTCGGGCGCGGTGCGCCGCCGAAAGGGGCTCGGGCGCGGTGCGCCGCCGAAAGGGGCTCGGGCGCGGTGCGCCGCCGAAAGGGGCTCGGGCGCGGTGCGCCGCCGAAAGGGGCTCGGGCGCGGTGCGCCGCCGAAAGGGGCTCGGGCGCGGTGCGCCGCCGAAAGGGGCTCGGGCGCGGTGCGCCGACTTTGAAATTTGCACGGGTTCTGTGTGCTGCCGAATTGGGCTCGGTCAATGTGTTACTTTTCTTAAAGGGGCTGAGGTACTGTGTAACTCTGAAATGGGCTTGATTACTGGATAATATGTGTATAATATGTGGGGGGTTTTATTCTGTATCTCACTGTCCCCGTTGTCCTTCCTGTTCTTCTCTTTCTCTGACCCTTTGTGGTGCTCCCTACTCTTTTTATTCATGTCTTCTCTCTCTCTGCAGGGGTCCTAATCTCTCTCTCCCCCCCCCGTGTTTCTCACAGTCTCTCTCTGTCTCTTGTCATTATTCTCATCTGTCGCTCTCTCTTACTTCCTGTCCCATCGTATCATGTTGTATCTGTTCCTCCTGCTTTTTTCTCCATCTGTCCAGATCCCTGTCCCTTTTTTCTTCTATTGCTGGCCCTCTGCCCTGCTTCCTCCTGCTATCTTTCCTGTATTTCTCTCTGTTCCGTTCCCTCTTCCATCCTTTCAAACTGTATCCCCCTCTCCAGCTATCTGTCCCTTCTCTTTTCTTTCTTCCTCCGTATCTCTCTCACAGCCTATCACAGTTGTTTTTTCCTCCGGTGCTGTCCTGCTCTGTCCCTTTTTTCTCACTCTCATTCTGTCATGCTCCCTGTGTCTTTTTTGAACTCCTCCATCTCTGTCCTGCAGCCTATCACTATTTTTTTTCCTCTGCCATCCCTTTGTCCTTCTTCCAGTCTTTGTGTCTCTCTCCCTTTGTTTTCCCTCCCTTCCTTTTTTTCCTTTCTTGCTACATCTCTGTTCTGCTCCCTAGAATAGAATCAAATCGCATTGAATCGAATCATGAAATTTGGAAAGGACCTCTAAGATCATTAAGTCCAACCATCAACCCACCACCACCACGCCCACTAAATCATGTCCCAAAGTGCCACATCTACGTGTGTTTTGAACACCTGCAGGGATGGTGACTCCATCACTACCCTGGGCAGCCTGTTCCAATGCCTGACAACCCTCTCAGTAAAGAATTTTTTTTCTGATATCCAAGCTAAACCTCCCCTGGCGCAACTTCAGGCCATTTTCTCTCGTCCTATCTCTAGTTACTTGATAGAAGAGACCAGTACCCACCTCGCTACAATCTCCTTTCAGGTAGTTGTAGAGAGCAATAAGGTCTCCCCTCAGCCTCCTTTTCTCCAGACTAAACCACCCCAGCTCCCGCAGCCGTTCCTCATCAGACTTACGCTCCAGGCCCCTCACCAACTCGGTTGCCCTTCTCCGGACACGTTCCAGCAACTCAACGTCTTTCCCGTAGCGAGGGGCCCAAAACTGAACGCAGTACTCGAGGTGCGGCCTCGCCAGTGCCGAGTACAGGGGAACAATTACCTCCCTGCTCCTGCCGGCCACACTATTTCTGATACAGGCCAGGATGCCGTTGGCCTTCCTGGCCACCTGGGCACACTGCTGGCTCATAGTCAGCCGGCTGTCAACCAGCACCCCCAGGTCTTTCTCTGCCGGGCAGCTTTCCAGCCACTCTTCCTCAACCCCATAGCGCTGCACGGCGTCGCCGTGACCGAAGCGCAGGACCCGGCACTCGGCCTCGTTGAACTTCATACGGTTGGCCTCGGCCCATCGATCCAGCCTGTCCAGATATCTGTGTAGAGCCTTCCTATCCTCAAGGAGATCGGCCCCGAGTCCCAACTTGGTGTCATCTGCAAACTTGCCGAGGGGGCGCTCGATCTCCTCATCCAAATCGTCGATTAAGATGTTAAGCAGAACCGGGCCCAACACCGAGCCCTGGGGAACACCAGTAGCGACCCGCCGCCGACCGGATTTAACCCCATTCACCGCAACCCTCTGGGCTCGTCCATCCAGCCAGTTTTTCACCCAGCAAAGAGTACACTTGTCTAAGCCAGGAGACGACAGCTTCTCAAGGAGTATGCCATGAGAGACAGTATCAAAGGCCTTGCTGAAGTCAAGGTAGGTAACATCCACAGCCTTTCCCTCATCCGCCAGGTGGGTCACCCGGTCATAGAAGGAGATCAGGTTGGTCAAGCAGAACCCGCCTTTCGTAAACCCACGCTGACCGGGCCCAATCCCCTGCTTGTCCCAGACATGCCACGTGAGCGCTCTCAAGACAAACCCTTCCATAATCTTCCCCGGTACCGAGGTCAGGCTGACAGGCCCGTAGTTCCCCGGATCCTCCCTCCGACCCTTCTCGTAAATGGGCGTCACATTGGCAAGCCTCCAGTCCTCTGGGACCTTCCCCGTTGACCAGGATCGCCGATAGATGAGGGAGAGCAGCTTGGGAAGCACCTCTGCCAGTTCCCTCAGTACTCTGGGATGGATTCCATCTGGTCCCATAGATTTGTGAGCATCCAGATGGCGTAGTAGGTCACTAACTATTTCCTCCTGCATTAAGGGGCGGGGGGGGGGTATATTCTGCTCTTCATCGTCACCTTCCCGCTCAGGAGGCAGAGTACCCTGAGGATAACTGGTCTCCCTAGTAAAGACTGAGGCAAAGAAGGCATTAAGTACCTCAGCCTTTTCCTCATCTCTGCTGGCAACGTTCCCTTCCGTATCCATTACAGGATAGATATTCTCCTTGGGATTCTTTTTACCATTAACGTATTTGTAAAAACATTTTTTGTCGTCTCTTACGACAGCGGACAGATTTAGTACTAGCAGAGCTTTTGTCTTTCTAATTTCCTTTCTCTATGACCTAACAAGATCCCTGTACTCCTCCCAAGTTGCCCGCCCTTTCTTCCAGAGATGATAAACTCTCCTTTTCTTCCTGACTCCTAGAAGAAGCTCCCCGTTCAGCCAGGCCCGTCGTTTTCCTCAGCGATTCGACTTGCGGCACGGGGGAATAGCCTGGTCCTGAGCTGTTAAGATTTCCTTCTTAAAGAACGTCCGTCCCTCCTGGACCCCTTTGCCCTTCAGGACCATCTCCCAAGGGATTCTCTCAACCAGTGCCTCAAAGAGGCCAAAGTTTGCCCTCCGGAAGTCCAGAGCGGTGGTTTTGCTAACCCCCTTCCTTGCCTCACCAAGAATTGAGAATTCTATCATTTCACGGTCGCTAAGCCCAAGACGTAGCACTCCGGTCACAGGAGTCATCCCACCGTGTTTCCGTGATGGCGGCTAAGTCATATCTATCCTGCTGCACGATGGCTTCCAGCTCCTCCTGTTTATCGCCCACGCTGCGTGTGTTGGCATCGATGCATTCGAGCTGGCCTATCGAATCCACCCCTAACGTCGGCACGCTGCCCCCAGGCTCGTCTCTGGTGCACCTAGTCTTATCCCTTACCCCCTTCAAACCTGGTTTAAAGCCCTCTCTATGAGCCCCACCATCTCAGGAGCCAGGATTCTTTTACCCCTTTGAGATAGCTGGATACCATCCGTCGCTAGCAAGCCCGGTGCCGTGTAAACCTCTCCATGATCAAAAAACCCCAAATGCCACCGATGGCACCAGCCTCTGAGCCACATCATCACCAGGTGTGGTTTCCTGTTCCTTTCAGTATATTCCCCTGCCACTAAGGGATTGAGGAAAACACTACCTGTGCTCCTTCCACTAATCGCCCCAGTGCCCTGAAGTCCCTTTTGATTGCCTTTGGATTTCTCCCTGCAATCTCATCGCTGCCAACCTGCACAACCAGCAATGGGTAATAATCAGAGGTCCGAACCAGACCCGGGAGTTCCCTGGTAATGTCTTTCAACCGGGCCCCAGGGAGGCAGCAGACTTCCCTGTGGCATGGGTCAGGACTGCGTATTGGGCCCTCTGTCCCCCTCAGAAGGGAGTCGCCTATGACAATTACCCTCCTTTTTCTTTTTTCAGAGGCTGTGAGAATGCATGGGGCTGCCCAACTGAGCCTAGGCACCTCCCTGGATAGGGCTTCACCTACACCCTGATCTTCGTTGACCCGGTCCTCAAGTTCCAGAGCCCCATTCCTGTTGCGTAGGGGCAAGTGGGAAGGTGAGGGAGACCGGGAGGGGACTCGCCTGCCTCCCCGAGCAGGGACCTGTATCCATTCCCCTCCATCTCTTAGGTCCCCTCCTGCCCGGTGGCAAGGGGGCAGGGGAACCTCCGGTTCTCGCGGAGCCTCCATCTGCTGCCTCTACCTCAGGGATGGTAGGGTGTGGGTCCACCAACCTATCTCCCTCTCACACTCCTTGATACTCCTCAACCTTTCCGCTTCCTCCTTCAGCTCTGCCACCAGGCTGAGCAGATCATCTACCTGGTCACATCTCGCACAAGAGGTGTCCCCGCTGCCCTCCGGCATCAGTGATAGACTCAGGCACTCCCTGCGGCCAGAGACCTGGACAGCTGCACGTTTACGTGGGAGCTCTGTCCGTGTCGCCACGTTTTTCCTAGCAATGGCTTTCACCCGAGTGGCAGCCGTATCGGGGTCTCCTTCTGAGGCCGATGCCCACCGCTTCGGTAGCCTTCTTGAGCTGGGAAGGGGGGGGCTGCGCCCTACCCGCACAAACTGCCGTGCCATGGCACACCTTTGTGACGCACCACGCCCTGTTTGCCACGCTCCCGGTTGCTGGCGCTCCTCAGGGCCATTTAAATCTCCCACGGTCGCCCCTGGCAATGCCCACGCCGCGTCAGCCTCTCTCGCGAGAGCTGCCGGCTCTGCACGGTCCCTCTGCTCTTCCCTGGGGCTCCTGGGCCTCGGGAACCTCCCGGTCCGCCTCAATCTAGTGCTTAGCCGCCGAGTTACCATTGTGTCTGCTGGCCTCGCCAGTGACTGATGTGATTTTAATAACTACATTGTTATTGCATTTAACGAGCTAATTTCCTACCTAGTTTAGAGACACACGTATCTTTTTCTGTCTACGCCTCAGAAAAATTAAGTTGAACTCCTTACCTGGTCACATTGTCGATGCAATAGTTGTAGCTGTAGTACAGGAGCAGGTATTGTCTTTGCCAGTAAGTGTTGCTTTCTCTGTTCAGGGTCTCATTTGCTGTAAATTTAAGGCAGGTGAGAGCAGTGCTGCTGCTCCTCCAGCTGACTTTATAACTGCTGGTGGTTTGCCCTTCCCCTTTCCCAGGTGATTGTGCTAAGGGTGGTGGGCGGAGCCTCGGGGTATTTGAGCCACAGCCTCTGCTGAGGGAGCTCCTTGTGCTCCTGGGTTTCTCTGGTGTTGGTGCTCAGCTCTTGCTTGAGTCCTTTGCAGCTTTTGAGCTGGCTCAGCCCTTTGGGAAGAGCTGTCTGCCTGAGGTAAGAGCTTCAGGACCAGTCAAGGTTCAGCAGCCTGTGTGGTAGAAAGTAACACTTGTATGCAGCTTTTTTTTTTTGTTTTCCTTTTTTTTTTTTTCGGGTCAGTAATTTTGTTTTGAGTGTTCAGGGGTAGAAAGATGGTTTAATGGTATGCATTGTTTGTTTGTTTTAATTCTTCATGCATTATGTTTTCCTGGAATTCCCAGCTTTATTGAAAAAGGAGCCTTGTTTTTTTTCACCCGTTCTGCTGTATGCTGTGTAAGTTGCTGATATCTCTCTTAACGGGACCGATGGTGACATTGTTTGTCAGGGGTTAGGGTGAGCGTCTTGTATGTATTTGTATATGGAGTTTTAGTATTTCTGAAGAAAGCAGAAGGGCCGTGAGGCACAGTGCCTTTCAGGGTCTGGGATGCCTCGTCACCTTTCCTCATTGCCCACAGAATGCCCCGTTGTCCCTAGAATCTTTGCAGCTCGTGGCAGGCCCCTCGTAGATTACAAGCCTTGGGACTTGACTTTATTTTGTGGGCATGTAGCAGAGCTCAGGGTCTCTGTGAAACTGTAGGTTAGGAGGTGCCCCCAGAATTTGGGATATGGCTCAGAAGAGCGGTTCCTGAGGAGTAGCCACTGAAGGGGGTTCAGGGGTGCGAATGGAGGGCAGGAGGTGTCAGGAAGCAGTGGGGTTCCTTTCCTGACGGTTGAGGAGAAGAAAAGGGGTTTCTAAAGTTTTGGGACTGCTGGGGAAAGGGAGGAGGGTTCCCCAGCCCTTCTCAGATGAGTTTTGCAGTTGGATTTGGATGTCATAGAATCGTAGAATGGTTTGGGTTGGAAGGCACCATAAAGAGCCTCTAGTTCCAACCCCCCCGCAATGGGTAGGGACACCTTCCGCGCGACCAGGTTGCTCAAAGCCCCATCTGACCTGGCCTTGAATGCTTCCAGGGAGGGAGCATCCGCAGGTTCTCTGGGCGACGCGTTCCAGTGCCTCGCCACCCCTAGTGAAAAACATCTTCCTAATGCCTACACTAAATGTACCCTCTTTAGGACTGAAGTCGTTACCGCCTTGTCCTATTGCTGTACACCCTTGTAAAAAGTCCCTCTGTAGGTTTCTTATAGGCACCCTTTACGTACCGTGAAGTCTGCTCTAAGGTCTCCTGCAAAGCTGCGTGCTGGTGAGGGGTCCGAGAAGGTGAGGCGGTCGTCGGCCAGGTCGGTGTTGAATAGCAAAGTATTATGGGGCTGCTCGGTTAAGCATTTACCTTCTGTTCTGGAGGCACTGTGTGGGCTATCTTTGAATTGGGTGAGCGTTTGAGGTGAGCTGTGGATTAGTGAGGAGGAGCGTGGGGCCGATGACTTCTCATGAGTGCCACGCTAACTTGGTGTCTCTTGGTACCTTAGGTACCACGAGTGACGACGGCTGCAGGGTTTGACTCTGGAATGAGCGGGGAAGCGAACGCGGTGGCACTTGTGAGGAGGGGGGAGTTGGGGAAGTAGTTGGCGTTGGCCAGCGGCATGCTTACTCCCTTTTCTGATTTGGTTTTTTTTGTTTGCTTGTTTGTTTTTTTCATTGCAGATGTTGAAGAGCACTGCGTCCCCTTGAGGAACATCCCAGTTAGCCCGTGTGGTTTTGTGGAGGACGGATTCGGACCCTGGGCCCTCTGCAAGCTAAGTTGAGGGACCCGGGCTGGGGGGAGGCTGGGAGGAAGGGACCCAGCTGGGAATTGCAGGGAGGGGTTTTAAAGTGAGAGTAGGAGGGCAGGGCTGTCCAGGAGCAGTCCTGTTTGGGCAGATGAAGGGAGCGGGTTGCTTTTGAGCCCGAGACCAGCGTGTGCCGGGCAGGGCAGTTCCAGCCTGTGACCGTGGTGGTGTGTAGTTTGTGTAGTCTGTCTTGTGTGCCTTTGATCTTCCTCGGGTCTCAATGCCATCATCAGTCTTTGCGCTCGGGGAGCGTGGCATGCGCTTCGGGTGCCGTCCCTAGGGTCTCGAATGCCCTTGCTCATCGGCACTGTGCCAGTCGGGTGCTCCTTTTCTTGCGCTCGGAGCTCTAAAGCGTGGATCTGTCTCGGCGGGTTCCGGTCGGTCCTCTTTTGCGGCGCTCTTCCGGGCTGCTTTGGCAGCTCTGCTCTCTAGCCGTCCGTTTTCTCGGACTGGGACTTCTTCCCCGCATCCTGACATCCTTAGGTCTCGACGCCAGGCTTCTGGCGCATCCATCATCTTGGTTTTGACGGGCTTGATCCTGTAACGGGCCCTTACTTTTGCCTCTTCTTCTTTGGGGCTGTCGTAGAACCTCCTCGCTTTGTGGTTTTGGGCGCTGTAGGTCAATTTGCCGGATGGCGCCTCCCGTCCGGGGGTCGTCATTCTTCTTGCCGAGAGTTTTCTCTCTCTTTGAATCGCCTCGTTGGTAGTGTTCTGTGTTGTGTGTGTTTGTGCACGGGTGTGTTTGGCTTGGAGCTGCTCTGCCCGGGGATCTAGAGTCAGGGGTAGGTGGAACAGCGATAAGAATCTACGGGTGAAACGTCGATGTGCCTAGTTTGTTAGCATTGAGGGTTCAATGATTTTTGAGTCATTGCATGTCAGTAGGGGAGTGGATTGCAAGTGGACTGTGAGGTAGAATATAGCAAGGCAGTGAGTGGGCATGGGTGTTAATATTTGTTTATGTGGACACTTTGTGGTAAGCTTCTAGAAATGGTTAAGGCATTGAGGTTTTTGTTTTTGGAATAGGTGCGAAGCAGGAGTGTGGAGCTGTGGAGGATTTTTTTATGCCGAGGGTGAAGTTTGTATTCAAGAGTTTTGTGTGTTGGTTTTGCAGGTGATCACGGGGCACGAGGCGTTTGAAGGAACCTTGCGTTTAGGCGATGTGGCTGCTACGGAGGTTGGACTGTGACAAGTGCCACTATGAAAGCTAAGTGTCTGGTTGAAAATCTATGTATGGTGCAGATGGCGCGTGTTGAAGCGTTGCTGTAATGGAAGGGCAGTTTGTGGGGAGCTTGGGCTGGGGCCAGGGGTTTTGCAGGCAGGGTGCTTTTTGAGGCCCCGGGTGCTGCGGGTAAGGGGCGATGGCCCCTTGACACCCTTTGGCGGCGGGATGGGTTAGTTGAGAGCGAGGGCTAGTGTGCGTGTGATCTGAATGAGTGGTGTGTTGTGAATGTGCGTAACGTTGTAGGGTTATGTGGTTTAGCTTTTTAGTGGTCTCTTGCAGGGTGGAGGTAGAGATGTTTGTTAGGCAATTAGGAAAAAATAAAATACAATTAGAATAAAAAAACCCCGCTGGGTGGCTTTTTCCCCCCCCCCCCCCCCCCCCTCCGGTCCCGGCTGCTCTGTGGGACAGTGGTCACGGCCAATGTTTGGATGGGGGTCAGGCTTGGGCTGGGGTTCTGGCAGGCAGGGCGATTTTTTTTCAAGGCTCCCAGGAACAGAGCTCCTGTGGAGCGCTCCCCTGGAACCTGGTAATCGCCACCGAGCGCAGGGAATTAGGTTGGTCTGCGGCTGGTCTTTGGAAGTCAGTTGAGGATTTTGCGGGCGAAGGGTGGGAGGAGCTGGACTAGATGGCCAGCATGGAGTAGGCCAGGGTTGTAAAGTGGGTGAGTGTAACTTCATTATTCCATGGTGTGTTTGTAAAATATTGAGGTGATGTAATGCTATTTATAATTTTTATGTCTAAGTGTGGAAGTGGACAGCGTGTGAAGAGGAGTGGAGCTCACTTGTTTTTTGCTTGGGAACAGGGATGGTGGAGGTAACGTCACCTCGGGCAGTAAAACTTCTGGACGGGTAGCGACGGACATAAGGGCAGCGAGGAATGTGGACAAGACTGATAGGGTGGAAAAAGCTCTGTAAAACGTTGAAATTACATAAAATATTAAAAAAAAAAGTAATAGAATATGGCACTGCTGCTGAGTGTAAGTAAAGAAGTTTTTAATTAAAAAAATTTAAAAAATTTAGTATCACAGCAGACGTCATTTCCTAGTGCATCTTTTGAAGTTGCGATTGTAAAAATGTATTACAAAACTTTGAAGTTGGTATTGTAAAACTTAAATTTAAAACAAAACCGCACTAGCCGCTGGCTCAGTCTCTGGGAGTAAAGAGCTATAAGATGAAGTTAAACAATTTACTCCCAGGGCAGAAACCATTTTCCACGGCAACGTTGCAGTAGGGCAGTGCTTTAACTTTAAAATGTGCAGTAGTGCTGTGCTTAACTCTGTCAAAGGCAAGAGCTCGGAGGTCAAAGGTCACCAGGCCCAGGGGTCAAAGCTCATGGGGTCAGGGGTCTAAAGTCACTAAGGTCAAAGCTCACGGGGTCAAAGGTCGCCGGGGTCAGGGGGGCAAAAGCGCAAAGGTTGAAGGGTCAAGCTCAAAGGTCAGGGGTGGGGGTCAAGGGTCACCAAGTCAGGGTCAAAGCTCGTGGGGTCAGGGGTCACAGGGGTCTGGGGTCAAATGTCACCGGGGGCAGGGGTGAAATATCAAAGGTCACTGGGTCAGGGGTAAAAGGTCACAGGGTCAAAGATCAGAGCCCATGGGGTTACGGTCAAAGGTCACCGGGGTCGGGGTAAAAGCTCAAAGGTTCAAGGGTCGAGCTCAAAGGTCACAGATCACCAAGTCCGGATCAAAGCTCACGGGGGCCAAAGGTCACGGGGCGGGGGTTAAAGGTCAAAGCTCACGGGGTCAGGGGTGGCCGAGGTCTGGGGTGAAATGTCACCGGGGGAGGGTCAAAGGACACGGGTCAGGGGGCCAAAGGCCACGGGGTCAAAGGTCACAGGGACAGGGGGTCAAAGGTCGGGGATCAGCGGTCAAAGGCCAAGGGGTCGGGGTCAAAGGTCACGGGCCAAAGGTCAAGGGATCGGGGTCAAAGGTCACGGACCAGAGGTCAAAGGTCAAGGGGTCGGGGTCAAAGGTCACGGACCAGAGGTCAAAGGTCACGGGCCAGAGGTCAAAGGTCAAGGGGTCGGGGGTCAAAGGTCACGGGCCAGAGGTCAAAGGCCAAGGGGTCGGGGTCAAAGGTCACGGACCAGAGGTCAAAGGTCACGGGGCCGGGGGTCAAAGGTCAAGGGGTCGGGGGTCAAAGGTCACGGGCCAGAGGTCAAAGGTCACGGGGTCGGGGTCAAAGGTCACGGGCCAGAGGTCAAAGGTCAAGGGGTCGGGGTCAAAGGTCACGAACCAGAGATCAAAGGTCAAGGGGCCGGGGTCAAAGGTCACGGGCCAGAGGACAAAGGTCAAGGGGTCGGGGTCAAAGGTCACGAACCAGAGATCAAAGGTCAAGGGGTCGGGGTCAAAGGTCACGGGCCAAAGAGCAAAGGTCACAGGGTCGGGGTCAAAGGTCAAGGGGTCGGGGGTCAAAGGTCACGGACCAAAGGCCAAAGGTCGAGGGGTCGGGGTCAAAGGTCACGGGGTCGGGGGTCAAAGGTCAAAGGTCACGGGGTCGGGGGTCAAAGGTCAAGGGGTCGGGGGTCAAAGGCCAAGGGGTCGGGGTGAAAGGTCATGGGGTCGGGGGTCAAAGGGCACGGGGGCGGGGTCAAAGGTAATTGGGTCAAAGATCACCTGGCAGGGGTCAAAGAGCACCAGGGTAGGGGGCAAAGGTCTTTGGGGTCAAAAGTTCAAAGGTTACCACACCAGAGGGTCAAAAGGTCAACTGTCAGGGTCAAAGGTCACCAACAAGAAGTCAAAGGTCACCCGCTGGGGGTCAAAGGGTCACCGGGTGAAAAGGGCCATCGGGTCAAAGGTCACAGCATGGGTTCGCAGCCTCAAAGGTCACGGTGTCAGGGATCACAGTCTCATGGCTCAGGGCCAGGGGTTAGAGGTCAACTTCCCCAGTTGATATACTGGCTGGGACATCATATGGTATGGAATACCCCTTTGGCTCATTTGGCTCAGCTGTCTGCACTCCCAGCCTCCACTGCCAGGGCAGTAGGAGAAGCTGAAACATCCTTGACTTAGTATGAACACTGCCTAGTGACAACTAAATCATCAGTCTTTTATCAACATTAGTGTCATGTTAAATGCAAACTACAGCACTATACCGGCTACTAGGAAGAAAATTACCTCTATTCTAGCCAAAACCAGGAAATTCCCTCTGCTCTTTACCTCATTTCTTGCCAAAATTTCTACCTATGCCTCCCTCTATCTGGCTCCCTTTTCCTCTTCTTTATTTCTTCTCACTCTTTCCTTTACCCTGTCGGCTTTAAAAGTTTCTTTATATGTACGTCTCTCTCCAGCTCCCCGGCCTTATTTTTTAATTTGCGTCCACGTGAATCGTACCCCGTCGCTTTTTGAATTTTTTTTCCCCTATTTCTCCCTCTGTCTTCCTCCCTGTCCCTGGTTGCAAATTGTTTCCTGTTTCCCGTACCCCGCTGCTTTCTCGTTTGTTTCTATGTATCCCCCAGTCCATCTCCCTGCCTTTATTTCTTCATGTTTTCCTATCTGTCTTGTACCCTATTGCTTTTTAAGTTTTATTTCTATGTCCCCCTCCGTCCAGCTCACCGTTCCTATTTTGGAATCCCTCCCTTGAGCTGGGGAAGGGTCTGCCCAGGCACGCCCACCCGAGGGAGCTGACGAAGGTGAACCGTCCGAGGAGGGAATCCAAGGGGGTCCCGCAGGCAGCCACGTCCAGCAAGGAACAGCCAGCCCCCGCGGCAAGGAAGGATCCCTCCGAGCCATCCCAGACAGAGCGCGCCGGCCGCGCGCACGAGCCACCGGGAAGCCTCGCGGGAGAGGAGCGTCGAGGCGCCTGCCGCCGAGGCAGAGAGAAAAGCATCGGGGCGGTGAAGGTCTCCCGCCGGCGCCGGGAGCTGCGGAGAGTCGCGCGTTCTGTCGCGTGCATCCCGCTCCATCTCTGCCACCCTTCCCCAGATCTCTGTTCGCCTCCCTGCCTGTCCCTCCTTCCGTCTCTCTCTCCACCGGCCCACCTGCCCGCCTGGCTCCCAAAAACTTGTTACTCTTCTGCCAACTCTGCCCCGTAGCGCTTCATCTATAATTTTTTTTTTTTTTTTCTACGATTCCCTCTCTGTGGCTCCCTATTTTTTACTGCTTTCCCACGTTTCTTGTACCCAGTTGCATTTTAATTTCTCTTTCTCCATTTTTCCTAGCAATGGCTTTCAGCTGAGTGGCAGCCATACCGGCGTCTCCTTCTGAGGCCGATGCCCACCGCTTCAGTAGCCTTCTCGAGCCGGGAAGGGGGGGCGGGGGCTGCGCCCTACCCGCACGAACTGCCACGCCATGCCCTTTCTGACACGACACGCCCTGCTTGCCACGCTCCCGGTTGCTGGCGCTCCTCAGGGCCCTTTAAATCTTCCGCGGTTGCCCCTGGCAATGCCCAAGCCGCGTCAGCCTCTCTCACGAGAGCTGCCGGCTCTGCGCTGTCCCTCTGCTCTTCCCCGGGGCTCCCGGGCCTCGGGAACCTCCCGGTCCGCCTCAATCTAGCGCTTAGCCGCCAACTTACCATTGCGTCTGCTGACCTCGCCGGTGACTGATGTGATTTTAATAACTACATTGTTATTGCATTTAATGAGCTAGTTTCTTACCTAGTTTAGAAAGACGTCTATCATTTTCTATCTACACGCCAGAAAAATTAAGTTTAATTCATTACCTGGTCACATTGCCGATGCAATAGTTGTAGCTGTAGTACAGGAGCAAGTAGTGTCATTTCCTGGGGGGGGTTACTTTCTCTGTTCAGGGTCTCATTTGCTGTAAATTTAAGGCAGGTGAGAGCAGTGCTGCTGCTCCTCCAGCTGACTTTATAACTGCTGGTGGTTTGCCCTTCCCCTTTCCCAGGTGATTGTGCTAAGGGTGGTGGGCGGAGCCTCGGGGTATTTGAGCCACAGCCTCTGCTGAGGGAGCTCCTTGTGCTCCTGGGTTTCTCTGGTGTTGGTGCTCAGCTCTTGCTTGAGTCCTTTGCAGCTTTTGAGCTGGCTCAGCCCTTTGGGAAGAGCTGTCTGCCTGAGGTAAGAGCTTCAGGCCCAGTCAAGGTTCAGCAGCCTGTGTGGTAGAAAGTAACGCTTGTATGCAGCTTTTTTTTGTTTGTTTGTTTTCCTTTCTTTTTTTTCAGGTCAGTAATTTTGTTTTGAGTGTTCGGGGGTAGAAAGATGGTTTAGTAGTATGCATTGTTTAGTTTAGTTTTTTTTTTTTAAATTCTTCATGCATTGTGTTTTCCTGGAATTCCCAACTTTATTGAAAAAGGAACCTTGTTTTTTTCCACCAGTTCTGCTGTATGCTGTGTAAGTTGCTGATATCTCTCTTAACGGGACCGATGGTGACATTGTTTAGCAGGGGTTAGGGTGAGCGTCTTGTATGCATCTGTATATGGAGATTTAGTATTTCTGAAGAAAGCAGAAGGGCCGTGAGGCACAGTGCCTTTCAGGGTCTGGGATGCCTCGTCGCCTTTCCTCATTGCCCACAGAATGCCCCGTTGTCCCTAGAATCTTTGCAGCTCGTGGCAGGCCCCTCGTAGATTACAAGCCTTGGGACTTGACTTTATTTTGTGGGCACGTAGCAGAGCTCAGGGTCTCTGTGAAACTGTAGGTTAGGAGGTGCCTCCAGAATTTGGGATGTGGCTCAGAAGAGCAGCTCCTGAGGAGTAGCCACTGAAGGGGGTTCAGGGGCGCGAATGGAGGGCAGGAGGCGTCAGGAAGCAGTGGGGTTCCTTTCCTGACGGTTGAGGAGAAGAAAAGGGGTTTCTAAAGTTTTGGGACTGCTGGGGAAAGGGAGGAGGGTTCACCAGCCCTTCTCAGATGAGTTTTGCAGTTGGATTTGGATGTCATAGCATCGTAGAGTGGTTTGGGTTGGAAGGGACCATAAAGAGCCTCTAGTTCCTACCCCACCCCCGCAATGGGTAGGGACGCCTTCCGCGAGACCAGGTTGCTCAAAGCCCCATCTGACCTGGCCTTGAATGCTTCCAGGGAGGGAGCATCCGCAGGTTCTCTGGGCGACGCGTTCCAGTGCCTCGCCACCCCTAGTGAGAAACGTCTTCCTAATGCCTACACTAAATGTACCCTCCTTAGGACTGAAGCCGTTACCGCCTTGTCCTATTGCTGTACACCCTTGTAAAAAGTCCCTCTGCAGGTTTCTTACAGGCACCCTTTACGTACCGTGAAGTCTGCTATAAGGTCTCCTGCAAAGCTGCATGCCGGTGAGGGGTCCGAGAAGGTGAGGCGGTCGTCGGCCGGGTCGGTGTTGAATAGCGAAGTATTATGGGGCTGCTCGGTTAAGCATTTACCTTCTGTTTTGGAGGCGCTGTGTGGGCTATCTTTGAATTGGGTGAACGTTTGAGGTGAGCTGTGGATTAGTGAGGAGGAGCGTGGGGCCGATGACTTCTCACGAGCGCCATGCTAACTCGGTGTCTCTTGGTACCTTAGGTACCACGAGTGACGACGGCTGCAGGGTCTGACTCTGGAATGAGCGGGGAAGCGAACGCGGTGGCACTTGTGAGGAGGGGGGAGTTGGGGAAGTAGTTGGCGTTGGCCAGTGGGATGCTTACTGCCTTTTCTGATTTGGTTTTTTTGTTTGTTTGTTTGTTTGTTTTTTTCATTGCAGATGTTGAAGAGCAATGTGTCCCCTTGAGGAACATCCCAGTTAGCCCGTGTGGTTTTGTGGAGGGTGGGTTCGGACCCTCGGCCCTCTGAAAGCTAAGTTGAGGGACCCGGGCTGGGGAGAGGCTGGGAGGAAGGGACACAGCTGGGAATTGCCGGGAGGGGTTTTAAAGTTAGCGCAGGAGAGAGGGCTGCCCCAAAGCAGTCGCCTTTGCGCAGGCGAAGGGAGCGAGTTGCTTTTCAGCACGAGGCCAGTGTGTGCCGGGCAGGGCAGTTCCAGCCCGTGTCCGCGGTGGCGTGTAGTTTGTGTAGTCTGTCTTGTGCGCTTAGACCTTCCTCGGGTCTCGACGTCCTCGTTGCGCTTTGCGCCGGGGGAGCGTGGCATGCGCTTTAGGCGCCGTCCCTAGGGTCTCGAATGCTCTTACTCATTGGCCCGGTGCCAATCGGGCGCTTCTTTTCTTGCGCTCGGAGCTCTAAAGCATGGATCGGTCTCGGCGGGTTGCGGTCGGTCCTCTTTTGGCAGCGTTCTTCTGGGCTGCATTGGTAGCTCTGCTCTCTAGCCGTCCGTTTTCTCGGACTTGGACTTCTTCCCCGCATCCTGACATCCTTAGCTCTCAACGCCAGGCTTCTAGTGCATCTGTCGTCTGGGTTTTGACAGTGCCATCTTGTAACGGGCCATTCTGTTCGACTCCTCTTCTCTGGAGGCTCTGCCGTAGAGCCTCCTGGCCTCATGGTTCCGGCTCCGTAGGTCGTCTTGCCCAACTAATGCCTCCTGTCCGGGCGTCATTCTTCTTGCTGAGAGTTTTCTCTCTCTTTGAATCACCTCGTTGGTAGCGTTGCACATGGTGACGTTCTGCGCACGGGTGTGTTTGGCTTGGAGCTGCTCTGCCCGGGGATGTAGAGTCAGGGGTAGGTGGAAGAGCGATAAGAGTCTACGGGTCAAACGTTGATGTGCCTAGACTGTTTAGGCAAGGGTTGTACAGTCATCTCGGCTCGACTAGCCATCGGCGGGCTGCGCGAACAGCCGTGCCGATAGTGTTTCACGGAGACGATTGGAGCTGTGCGGCAGGGGCTGTTGAGGGGCGGTGAAGAGGATTTGACTCTCTAAGGTGTTAGGTCTTGCACATGATGGGCTTAAATTTTGGCCCTGGTTTTTTTTTTTTTGTTGTTGGTCGGGGTTTTTTTGGGTTTTTTTGGGTTTTGTTTTTTTTTTCTTTTTCTTTTTTTTTAAATGGCAGGCTGTAGCTGGACTCCAGATGGTCTTTGTAGATGGAATCAAGACCTCTGGAGTTGTGAAGCTCTTGCTCTGCATCCAGGTGACTCGTTCAATATGTTTGGTTTTGGTTTTTTTTCCAGATGCAGAGGGACAAGATGCGTGCCACAGAGCGACGAGGGAAGGCAGCAGGGCACTGTAAGGAGGTGGGTCCGTGAGTGGAGTCGGAAGGAAGATGCGGCCGGTGGCTCCATGAGACTGCTTTGCTTTGCTGTGTTTTGCAGTTTTCTTGCATTGTATTGGTCTGTATTTGCCTTTGTCTTGTGTTGTTTTGTTCTGTATTTGTACTGACTGTCATGTGAGACTGTCTCGCGTTGCATGGCCCTGCATTGTGTTTTGTAGTGCAGTGCTATGCCCTTGTATCGATTGCCACCAGAGACTGCCTTGCCTTCTATGGTTCTGTATTGGTTTTGTATTGTTTTGGTCTGTACTTGTATTGACTGTCATCTGAGAGTCTCTTGCATTGGCCCTGTTCTGTTTTGTGTGGTATGGCAGTGCTCCGAGTTGTTTTGTCTTGACCGAGATAAGAGTACTGTCTTGTAAGGCATTATATTTGCATGTGAATTACATGGGTCTATGTTTGTCTGTGTGTGTTGTATGGCATTGTAGAGACAGCACAGAAGGTTTAATGACTTTGGGTTCTTTGCATGCAAGGAGTTGAGGGGATCGCAATTGGACTGTGAGCTAGCATAGAGTAAGGCAGTAACTGGGCAACGGTGTTCATAATGTTTATGGGGATGCTTTGTGGCAAGTCTGTAGAAATGGTCAAGGCCTTGAGGTCTGAGTAGCAGCGTGATGGGTCTTGGAGCGATCGGTAACTTTGGGACAGCTCTGTGTTTGCGATGCTCTGTTTTTTCAAGTGCCATGGAGGACACTGACTGGGAGGATGTGTTATTTTGGGAATAGGTGGGAAGCGGTGGAGGACTTCTCTCTCAAGGATGAAGTGTCTATTGAAAAGCTTTGTGTGTTGTATTTGCAGGTGATGACAGGGCACGAGGTGCTTGAAGGAACCTTGCGTTTAGGTGACACGGCTGCTACGGAGGTTGGACTGTGCCATGTGGCACCGTGAAAGCTAAGTATCGGGTTGAAAATGCACGGATGGTGGAGATGATGGTGCGTGTTGAAACATTGGTGTAACAGAAGGGCAGTTTGTGGGGAGGTTGGAAGGAGGTTGGGCTAGGGCCAGGGTTTTTGCAGGCAGGGCGATTTTTGAGGCCCCCAGTGCCACAGGCACGGGGCGATGGCCTCTCGAGGCCTGTGGGTGGTAGGATGGATGAGTTGAGAGTGAGGGCTGGCGTGCATGTGATCTGAATGAGTGGTGTGTTGTGAATGTGTCTAACCTTGTAGGGTTATGTGGTTTAGCCTTTTTGGTTTTTTCCTTTCAGGGTGGATGTAGAGTTGAGATGTTTCTCAGGGAATTAGAAAAAAAACCCAAAACAACAACTTAGAATAAAAAAACCCAGCTGGGATATGGGTTGGTTTTTGGTGTGTCCTCCCCTGCCCTGTTCCTCCCCCCCCCCCGGTCCCAGCTGCTCCACGAGGCAATGTTGATTGCCAGTGTTTGGACTGGGGTCCGGCTCGGGCCCGGCTTTTCACAGGCAGGGTGATTTTTTTCAAGGGTCCTGGGAACGGCGTTCCCATGGAGCGCTGCCCTGGAACGTGGTAATTGCCAGTCAGCACAGGGAAATATGTTGTTTGGTGGATGGTCTTTGGAAGACAGTTGAGGATTTTGCGGGCGAAGGGTGGGGGGAGTTGGACTAGATGGCCAGCATGGAGCAGGCCAGGGTTGTGAAGTGCGTGAGCGTAACTGTATTTTTCTGTGGTGGGTTTGTAAAATATTTGGGTGCTCTTTGTAGTTTGTGATGTAATGATACTTTTCAGGTTTTGTTTTTGTGCCGAGGTGTGGAAGTGGACAGTCTGTCAAGATGAGCGGAGCTCACTCGTTTTCTGCCCGGGAAAGGGGATCGTGCAGGTAATGTCACCTCAGGGAGTAAAACTTCTGGATGTGCAGCGACGGATGTAACGGGAGTGAGGGATGTGGAAAAGACCGCTCCGTAGAGAATTGCACGTACTAATAGTGGCGTTTCTTCTGAAGGTAATGCTAAATTTTTGGAGTTAAAATGTATTTGTAAAAATAATGGTTAAAAGAGGAATAAAACTAATAGTGTCAAAAATTCGACCAGTGAGGCCATAAGTCTTTTCTATATATTGTAGAAAAAGTACATTGTAGAATTGGACTGTAACTACTGACCTAGCTGAATGTATGTGGAATCAGTAATAGACCAAATGAAGCAAAAAAAAAAAGAAAATGAAAAAAAGACAGGTAATTAGGTCTCCTTGTGAGAATCACAGTAGTAATGGCAATCAGAAAGGCAAGTGTGGAGCGAAGCATGCGCGTTTAGTGCCCATAGGTAAACTTAGCTGTTGAAGTAAGGGAAAGTGTCTGTTAGAATTAGGCATCCAAGGGAGAGTTGTAGATACCTCGAGGCCAATGTAGCTGCTGCTGGGTGAACAGAAAGGGTGTGTGTTCCTGGCTCTAGTAATTGCCCAACTTAGAAATTGGCTCCGCAGCTACGTAACTGTGAACTGGGCTCGGGCGCGGTGCGGCGCCGAAAGGGGCTCGGGCGCGGTGCGGCGCCGAAAGGGGCTCGGGCGCGGTGCGGCGCCGAAAGGGGCTCGGGCGCGGTGCGGCGCCGAAAGGGGCTCGGGCGCGGTGCGGCGCCGAAAGGGGCTCGGGCGCGGTGCGGCGCCGAAAGGGGCTCGGGCGCGGTGCGGCGCCGAAAGGGGCTCGGGCGCGGTGCGGCGCCGAAAGGGGCTCGGGCGCGGTGCGCCGCCGAAAGGGGCTCGGGCGCGGTGCGCCGCCGAAAGGGGCTCGGGCGCGGTGCGGCGCCGAAAGGGGCTCGGGCGCGGTGCGCCGCCGAAAGGGGCTCGGGCGCGGTGCGGCGCCGAAAGGGGCTCGGGCGCGGTGCGCCGCCGAAAGGGGCTCGGGCGCGGTGCGCCGCCGAAAGGGGCTCGGGCGCGGTGCGCCGCCGAAAGGGGCTCGGGCGCGGTGCGCCGCCGAAAGGGGCTCGGGCGCGGTGCGCCGCCGAAAGGGGCTCGGGCGCGGTGCGCCGCCGAAAGGGGCTCGGGCGCGGTGCGGCGCCGAAAGGGGCTCGGGCGCGGTGCGCCGCCGAAAGGGGCTCGGGCGCGGTGCGCCGCCGAAAGGGGCTCGGGCGCGGTGCGCCGCCGAAAGGGGCTCGGGCGCGGTGCGCCGCCGAAAGGGGCTCGGGCGCGGTGCGCCGCCGAAAGGGGCTCGGGCGCGGTGCGCCGCCGAAAGGGGCTCGGGCGCGGTGCGCCGCCGAAAGGGGCTCGGGCGCGGTGCGCCGCCGAAAGGGGCTCGGGCGCGGTGCGCCGACTTTGAAATTTGCTCGGGTTCTGTGTGCTGCCGAATTGGGCTCGGTCAATGTGTTACTTTTCTTAAAGGGGCTGAGGTACTGTGTAACTCTGAAATGAGCTTGATTACTGGATAATATGTGTATAACATGTGGGGGGTTTTATTCTGTATCTCACTGTCCCCGTTGTCCTTCCTGTTCTTCTCTTTCTCTGACCCTTTGTGGTGCTCCCTACTCTTTTTATTCATGCCTTCTCTCTCTCTGCAGGGGTCCTAATCTCTCTTTCTCTCTCTCTCCAACCTGTTGTGTTTCTCACAGTCTCTCTCTGTCTCTTGTCATTATTCTCATTTGTCGCTCTCTCTTACTTCCTGTCCCATCGTATCATGTTGTATCTGTTCCTCCTGCTTTTTTCTTCATCTGTCCAGATCCCTGTCCCTTTTTTCTTCTATTGCTGGCCCTCTGCCCTGCTTCCTCTTGCTATCTTTCCCGTATTTCTCTCTGTTCCGTTCCCTCTTCCATCCTTTCAAACTGTATCCTCCTCTCCAGCTAGCTGTCCCTTCTCTTTTCTCTCTTCCTCCGTATCTCTCTCACAGCCTATCACAGTTGTTTTTTCCTCCAGTGCTGTCCTGCTCTGTCCCTTTTTTCTCACTCTCATTCTGTCATGCTCCCTGTGTCTTTTTTTAACTCCTCCATCTCTGTCCTGCAGCCTATCACTATTTTTTTTCCTCTTCCATACCTTTGTCCTTCTTCCAGTCTTTGTGTCTCTCTCGCTTTGTTTTTCCTCCCTTCCTTTTTTTCCTTTCTTGCTACATCTCTGTTCTGCTCCCTAGAATAGAATCAAATCACATTGAATCAAATCATGAAATTTGGAAAGGACCTCTAAGATCATTAAGTCCAACCATCAACCCACCGCCACCACGCCCACTAAATCATGTCCCAAAGTGCCACATCTACGTGTGTTTTGAACACCTGCAGGGATGGTGACTCCATCACTACCCTGGGCAGCCTGTTCCAATGCCTGACAACCCTCTCAGTAAAGAATTTTTTTCTGATATCCAAGCTAAACCTCCCCTGGCGCAACTTCAGGCCATTTTCTCTCGTCCTATCTCTAGTTACTTGATAGAAGAGACCAGTACCCACCTCGCTACAATCTCCTTTCAGGTAGTTGTAGAGAGCAATAAGGTCTCCCCTCAGCCTCCTTTTCTCCAGACTAAACCACCCCAGCTCCCGCAGCCGTTCCTCATCAGACTTACGCTCCAGGCCCCTCACCAACTCGGTTGCCCTTCTCCGGACACGTTCCAGCAACTCAACGTCTTTCCCGTAGCGAGGGGCCCAAAACTGAACGCAGTACTCGAGGTGCGGCCTCGCCAGTGCCGAATACAGGGGAACAATTACCTCCCTGCTCCTGCCAGCCACACTATTTCTGATACAGGCCAGGATGCCGTTGGCCTTCCTGGCCACCTGGGCACACTGCTGTCTCATAGTCAGCCGGCTGTCAACCAGCACCCCCAGGTCTTTCTCTGCCGGGCAGCTTTCCAGCCACTCTTCCCCAAGCCCATAGCGCTGCACGGGGTCGCCGTGACCAAAGCACAGGACCCGGCACTCGGCCTCGTTGAACTTCATACAATTGGCCTCAGCCCATCGATCCAGCCTGTCCAGATATCTGTGTAGAGCCTTCCTATCCTCAAGGAGATCAGCCCTGAGTCCCAACTTGGTGTCGTCTGCAAACTTGCCGAGGGGGCACTCGATCTCCTTGTCCAAATGGTTGATAAAGATGTTAAGCAGAACCAGGCCCAACACCGAGCCCTGGGGAACACCACTAGCGACCCGCCACCAACTGGATTTAACCCCATTCACCACAACCCTCTGGGCTCGTCCATCCAGCCAGTTTTTCACCCAGCAAAGAGTACACTTGTCTAAGCCAGGAGACGACAGCTTCTCAAGGAGTATGCCATGAGAGACAGTATCAAAGGCCTTGCTGAAGTCAAGGTAGGTAACATCCACAGCCTTTCCCTCATCCGCCAGGCGGGTCACCCGGTCATAGAAGGAGATCAGGTTGGTCAAGCAGAACCCGCCTTTCGTAAACCCACGCTGACCGGGCCCAATCCCCTGCTTGTCCCGGACGTGCCACGTGAGCGCTCTCAAGACAAACCCTTCCATAATCTTCCCCGGTACCGAGGTCAGGCTGACAGGCCCGTAGTTCCCCGGATCCTCCCTCCGACCCTTCTCGTAAATGGGCGTCACATTGGCAAGCCTCCAGTCCTCTGGGACCTTCCCCGTTGACCAGGATCGCCGATAGATGAGGGAGAGCAGCTTGGGAAGCACCTCTGCCAGTTCCCTCAGTACTCTGGGATGGATTCCATCTGGTCCCATAGATTTGTGAGCATCCAGATGGCGTAGTAGGTCACTAACTATTTCCTCCTGCATTAAGGGGCGGGGGGGGTATATTCTGCTCTTCATCGTCACCTTCCCGCTCAGGAGGCAGAGTACCCTGAGGATAACTGGTCTCCCTAGTAAAGACTGAGGCAAAGAAGGCATTAAGTACCTCAGCCTTTTCCTCATCTCTGCTGGCAACGTTCCCTTCCGTATCCATTACAGGATAGATATTCTCCTTGGGATTCTTTTTACCATTAACGTATTTGTAAAAACATTTTTTGTCGTCTCTTACGACAGCGGACAGATTTAGTACTAGCAGAGCTTTTGTCTTTCTAATTTCCTTTCTCTATGACCTAACAAGATCCCTGTACTCCTCCCAAGTTGCCCGCCCTTTCTTCCAGAGATGATAAACTCTCCTTTTCTTCCTGACTCCTAGAAGAAGCTCCCCGTTCAGCCAGGCCCGTCGTTTTCCTCAGCGATTCGACTTGCGGCACGGGGGAATAGCCTGGTCCTGAGCTGTTAAGATTTCCTTCTTAAAGAACGTCTGTCCCTCCTGGACCCCTTTGCCCTTCAGGACCATCTCCCAAGGGATTCTCTCAACCAGTGCCTCAAAGAGGCCAAAGTTTGCCCTCCGGAAGTCCAGAGCGGTGGTTTTGCTAACCCCCTTCCTTGCCTCACCAAGAATTGAGAATTCTACCATTTCACGGTCGCTAAGCCCAAGACGTAGCACTCCGGTCACGGGAGTCATCCCACCGTGTTTCCGTGATGGCGGCTAAGTCATATCTATCCTGCTGCACGATGGCTTCCAGCTCCTCCTGTTTATCGCCCACGCTGCGTGTGTTGGCATCGATGCATTCGAGCTGGCCTATCGAATCCACCCCTAACGTCGGCACGCTGCCCCCAGGCTCGTCTCTGGTGCACCTAGTCTTATCCCTTACCCCCTTCAAACCTGGTTTAAAGCCCTCTCTATGAGCCCCACCATCTCAGGAGCCAGGATTCTTTTACCCCTTTGAGATAGCTGGATACCATCTGTCGCTAGCAAGCCCGGTGCCGTGTAAACCTCCCCATGATCAAAAAACCCCAAATGCCACCAATGGCACCAGCCTCTGAGCCACATCATCACCAGGTGCGGTTTCCTGTTCCTTTCAGTATATTCCCCTGCCACTAAGGGATTAAGGAAAACACTACCTGTGCTCCTTCCACTAATCGCCCCAGTGCCCTGAAGTCCCTTTTGATTGCCTTTGGATTTCTCCCTGCAATCTCATCGCTGCCAACCTGCACAACCAGCAATGGGTAATAATCAGAGGTCCGAACCAGACCCGGGAGTTCCCTGGTAATGTCTTTCAACCGGGCCCCAGGGAGGCAGCAGACTTCCCTGTGGCATGGGTCAGGACTGCATATTGGGCCCTCTGTCCCCCTCAGAAGGGAGTCGCCTATGACAATTACCCTCCTTTTTCTTTTTTCAGAGGCTGTGAGAATGCATGGGGCTGCCCAACGGAGCCTAGGCACCTCCCTGGATAGGGCTTCACCTACACCCTGATCTTCGTTGACCCGGTCCTCAAGTTCCAGAGCCCCATTCCTGTTGCGTAGGGGCAAGTGGGAAGGTGAGGGAGACCGGGAGGGGACTCGCCTGCCTCCCCGAGCAGGGACCTGTATCCATTCCCCTCCATCTCTTAGGTCCCCTCCTGCCCGGTGGCAAGGGGGCAGGGGAACCTCCGGTTCTCGCGGAGCCTCCATCTGCTGCCTCCGCCTCAGGGATGGTAGGGTGTGGGTTCACCAACCTATCTCCCTCTCACACTCCTTGATACTCCTCAACCTTTCCACTTCCTCCTTCAGCTCTGCCACCAGGCTGAGCAGATCATCTACCTGGTCACATCTCGCACAAGAGGTGTCCCCGCTGCCCTCCGGCATCAGTGATAGACTCAGGCACTCCCTGCGGCCAGAGACCTGGACAGCTGCACGTTTACGTGGGAGCTCTGTCCGTGTCGCCACGTTTTTCCTAGCAATGGCTTTCACCCGAGTGGCAGCCGTATCGGGGTCTCCTTCTGAGGCCGATGCCCACCGCTTCAGTAGCCTTCTCGAGCTGGGAAGGGGGGGGGCTGCACCCTACCCGCACAAACTGCCGTGCCATGGCACACCTTTCTGACGCACCACACCCAGTTTGCCACGCTCCCAGTTGCTGGCGCTCCTCAGGGCCATTTAAATCTCCCACGGTCGCCCCTGGCAATGCCCACGCCGCGTCAGCCTCTCTCGCGAGAGCTGCCGGCTCTGCACGGTCCCTCTGCTCTTCCCTGGGGCTCCTGCACCTCGGGAACCTCCCGGTCCACCTCAATCTAGTGCTTAGCCGCCAACTTACCATTGCGTCTGCTGGCTTCGCCAGTGACTGATGTGATTTTAATAACTACATTGTTATTGCATTTAACGAGCTAATTTCCTACCTAGTTTAGAGACACATGTATCTTTTTCTGTCTATGCCTCAGAAAAATTAAGTTGAACTCCTTTACCTGGTCACATTGCTGATGCAATAGTTGTAGCTGTAGTACAGGAGCAGGTATTGTCTTTGCCAGTAAGTGTTGCTTTCTCTGTTCAGGGTCTCATTTGCTGTAAATTTAAGGCAGGTGGGAACAGTGCTGCTGCTCCTCCAGCTGACTTTATAACTGCTGGTGGTTTGCCCTTCCCCTTTCCCAGGTGATTGTGCTAAGGGTGGTGGGCGGAGGCTGGGGGTATTTGAGCCACAGCCTCTGCTGAGGGAGCTCATTGTGCTCCTGGGTTTCTCTGGTGTTGGTGCTCAGCTCTTGCTTGAGTCCTTTGCAGCTTTTGAGCTGTCTGCCTGAGGTAAGAGCTTCAGGACCAGTTAAGGTTCAGCAGCATGTGTAGTAGAAAGTAACACTTGTATGCAGCCTTTTTTTTTTTGTTTTCCTTTCTTTTTTTCAGGTCAGTAATTTTGTTTTGAGTGTTTGGGGGTAGAAAGATGGTTTAATGGTATGCTTTGTTTGTTTGTTTGATTGAGGCTCCTGCGCCTTGGGAACCTCCCATTCCGCCTCAATCTAGCGCTTAGCTGCCTAGTTACCATTGTGTCTGCTGACCTCGCCAGTGACTGATGTGATTTTAATAACTACATTGTTATTGCATTTAACGAGCTAATTTCCTACCTAGTTTAGAGACACATGTATCTTTTTCTGTCTATGCCTCAGAAAAATTAAGTTGAACTCCTTACCTGGTCACATTGTCAATGCAATAGTTGTAGCTGTAGTACAGGAGCAGGTATTGTCTTTGCCAGTAAGTGTTGCTTTCTCTGTTCAGGGTCTCATTTGCTGTAAATTTAAGGCAGGTGGGAACAGTGCTGCTGCTCCTCCAGCTGACTTTATAACTGCTGGTGGTTTGCCCTTTCCCAGGTGATTGTGCTAAGGGTGGTGGGCGGAGGCTGGGGGTATTTGAGCCACAGCCTCTGCTGAGGGAGCTCCTTGTGCTCCTGGGTTTCTCTGGTGTTGGTGCTCAGCTCTTGCTTGAGTGCTTTGCAGCTTTTGAGCTGGCTCAGCCCTTTGGGAAGAGGTGTCTGCCTGAGGTAAGAGCTTCAGGACCAGTCAAGGTTCAGCAGCCTGTGTGGTAAAAAGTAACACTTGTATGCAGCCTTTTTTTTTTTTTTTTCCTTTCTTTTTTTCAGGTCAGTAATTTTGTTTTGAGTGTTTGGGGGTAGAAAGATGGTTTAATAGCATGCTTTGTTGGTTTGTTTGTTTGTTTTAATTCTTCATGCATTGTGTTTTCCTGGAATTCCCAACTTTATTGAAAAAGGAGCCTTGTTTTTTTCACCAGTTCTGCTGTATGCTGTGTAAGTTGCTGATATCTCTCTTAACGGGACCGATGGTGACATTGTTTAGCAGGGGTTAGGGTGAGCGTCTTGTATGCATCTGTATATGGAGATTTAGTATTTCTGAAGAAAGCAGAAGGGCCGTGAAGCACAATGCCTTTCAGGGTCTGGGATGCCTCGTCGCCTTTCCTCATTGCCCACAGAATGCCATGTTGTCCCTAGAATCTTTGCAGCTCGTGGCAGGCCCCTCGTAGATTACAAGCCTTGGGACTTGACTTTATTTTGTGGGCATGTAGCAGAGCTCAGGGTCTCTGTGAAACTGTAGGTTAGGAGGTGCCCCCAGAATTTGTCATGTTAGGGTAAGGGTTAGGGTTAAGGGATAGGGTTAGGGTGTCGTGTTAGGGTTAGGGGTAAGGGTGTTGTGTTAGGGGTAAGGGGTAGGGGTTAGGGTTAGGGTGTCGTGTTAGGGGTAAGGGGTAGGGTGTCGTGTTAGGGGTAAGGGATAGGGTTAGGGGTTAGCGGGTTAGGGGTTAGGGGTCAGGGGAGCCGTTAGGGGGTTAGGGCTGTTAGGGGGTTAGGGTTAGTCACCATTGGGGTTAGGGGGTTAGGGTTAGTCACCATTGGGGTCATTGGGGTTAGGGTTGGGGGTTATGGTTGGGGGTTAGGGCCATTAGGGTTAGGTTTAGGGTTAGGGGTTGGGGGTAGGGGTTAGGATTAGGGCCAGGATTAGGGCGGTTAGGGGGTTAGGGTTAAGGGTTTAGGGTTGGGTTGGGGGTCAGGGTCATTAGGGTTAGGGGTTAAGGTTAGGGGTTGGGGTTAGGGTTGGTGTTAGGGGTTAGGGTGTTGTGTTAGGGTTAGGGGGTTGGGGTAGGGGTTAGGGCTGTTAGGGTTAGGGCGGTTAGGGTTTAGGGCTTAGGGTTAGGGGGTTGGGGTTAGGGTGTCTTGTTAGGGTTAGGGGGTCGTTAGGGTTAGGGGGTCATTAGGGGGTTAGGGGTTAGGGCTAGGGTTCTGGTTAGGGCTAGGATTAGGGTTAGGGTCGTTAGGGTAATTAGGGTTAGGGTCATTAGGGTCAGGGCTGGGGTTTAGGGCCATTGGGGTTAGGGGGGTTTGGGTTAGGGGGGTTAGGGGTGGGGTTTAGGGTTGGGTTTAGGGGTTAGGGTTGGGTTTAGGGGTTAGGGTTGGGTTTAGGGGTTAGGGTTGGGGGATTAGGGTTGGGGGGTTAGGGGGTTAGGGTTAGGTTGGGGGGTTAGGGCCATTAGGGTTAGGTTTAGGGTTGGGGGTAGGGGTTAGGATTAGGGCCAGGATTAGGGCGGTTAGGGTTTAGGTTTAGGGTTAGGGGGTTGGGGTTAGGGTTTAGGGTTGGGTTGGGGGTCAGGGGGGTTAGGGTCGTTAGGGTTAGGGTCATTAGGGTTAGGGGTTAGCAGATTAGGGTTAGGGTCCCTTAGGGGTTAGGGTCCATTAGGGTTAGGGGTTAGGGTTAAGGGATAGGGTTAGGGTGTCGTGTTAGGGTTAGGGGTTTGGGGGGGTAGGGGTTAGGGCGGTTAGGATTAGGGCGGTTAGGGTTTAGGGCAGTTAGGGTTTAGGGCTTAGGGTTAGGGGGGTTGGGGGGTTAGGGGGTTAGGGGTTGGGGGTTAGGGTTAGGGTGTCATGTTAGGGTTAAGGGTTAGGGGTTAGCGTGTCAGGTTAGGGGTTAGGGTGTCGTGTTAGGGTTGGGTTAGGGGTTGGGGTTAGGGGGGTCAGGGGCTTAGGGGTTAGGGCGGTTAGGGGTTAGGTTTAGGGGTTCTGGTTAGGGCTAGGGTTAGGGGTTAGGGTTGGGTTAGGGTCATTAGGATCAGAGTTAGGGGTTTAGGGTTAGGGGGTTAGGGTTAAGGGTTAAGGTCATTAGGGTTTAGGGTTAGGGGGTTAGGGCTGTTAGGGTTAGGGCCGTTGGGGGTTGGCGTTAGGGCCGTTAGGGTTAGGGGGGTTAGGGGTCAGGGGTTAGGGGTTTAGGGTTAGGGTAGGGGTTAGAGGGTTAGGGGAGCGGTTAGGGGTTGGGCTTAGGGTTAGGGGGGTTAGGGTTAGGGGGTTGGGGTTAGGGCCGTTAGGGTTTAGGGTTAGGGTTTAGGGGTTAGGGTTAGGGGAGCCATTAGGGTTAGGGCCAGGGGTTGGGGTTAGGGCCATTAGGGTTAGGGCCTTTAGGGTTGGGGGTTGGGGTTAGGGGTTACAGTTAGGGCGTTAGGGTTAGGGCGTTAGGGGGTTGGGGTTAGGTTTAGGGTTAGGGGTTAGGATTAGGATTAGGGCCAGGGTTAGGGCCATTAGGGTTAGGGGTTAGGGCCAGGTTTAGGGTTTAGGGTTAGGCTTGGGGGGCCATTAGGGTTAGGGGGTTAGGGTTAGGGGGCCATTAGGGCTTAGGGGGTTAGGGCTAGGAGGGTTAAGGGTTAGGGGGTTGGGGTTAGGGGTTAGGGTTAGTCACGCCGTTAGCGTTTAGGGGGTTAGGGTTTGGGGTCAGGGTCAGGGTTAGGGGTTAGGGTTACGGCGGTTAGGCTTAGGGGGTTAGGGTGGTTAGGGGGTTAGGGGTTGGGGGCCATTAGGGTTAGGGGGTCATGGGGGTTAGGGTTAGGTTAGGGGTTAGGGGTAGGGGTTAGGGTTAGGTTTAGGGTTTAGGGTTAGGGCGGTTAGGGTTAGGGGTTAGGCTTATTAGGGGTTAGGGTCCGTTAGGGTTAGGGTCGGTTGGGGTTAGGGGCTGTTAGGGTTAGGGGCTGTTAGCATTATTAGGGTTAGGGTTATTAGGGTTTAGGGGTTAGGGAGTTAGGGGGGTTAGGGGTTAGGGTCCATTAGGGTTAGGGGGTTAGGGCCATTGGGGTTAGGGGGTTAGGGGTTGGGGTTAGGGGTTAGGGTTGGGGTTAGGGGTTAGGGTTAGGGGTTAGGGCCATTAGGGTTAGGGGTTAGGGTTAGGGGGTTAGGGGTTGGGGTTGGGGTTAGGGTTGGGGGGGGTTAGGGGTTAGTGTTAGGGGTTAGGGTTAGGGGTTAGGGTTAGGGGGCTATTAGGGTTAGGGTTAGGGGGTTAGGGGTTA